>NC_048227.1:62367350-62667350 GCF_002007445.2 Ailuropoda melanoleuca | reverse complement strand
CCTCTTTTCTTCTAAGGCAAATCCATTTTGGTTTTCCTTAAACAAAGTAAAAATGAGTGGTTATCTGTCATTCTTTTCATATTAGACTCATAGTTCCTCCCTCCTTGGCCTTATCTGGTTTTAACTGCTCCTTAGAATGAACATTGCTTATTTTCTTAGTCCACAAATACAGACAAAGCTCCTACTCTTCTGACTTGCCCAAGAGCAATTCGGTCTGCATCTCAGAGCAGTGCTGTAATATATTTGTATGAACAAGAGCATCCTTGGGTGAGTCACTCCACCTTCCACAGACCCCTCTGCAAACACATGTAGTTTCAGAGCCCTGGTCAAAGGAGAGAAGCCAATTCTTGCCTTGTCTGAGCTCACTGTGAACCCTGCAAACAACATCAGTGCCTGGGGTCACTTTAAACTTCAGCATTTTAGTGTCTGACTATTCTTTTTCACTACTATGAGTAATTTAACAAGGGTTAGTTTTAACAGACTAGGATATTAAAGAGCCTTTTGTATTTATGAATGAATTATTTAAAATACACTCTATCTTTAAAGCAAGCAATTATCTTTTTTCTAAAGACAATTTCCAAAGACGGAGATTTTAATGTACATTTTAACTTTTTACACTCTATAATAAGTACCATTTTAGAAACACATACTTATTTCCAAAAGGAAAAAAATAATAAGCAAAGCAAAAAGTGTTATTTCTAAAGTTTTTTTTTTTTTAGTCACCTGTTTGTTAAGAATTCCTTCCACAGAGTATTTGTACCCTCTATGAATACAGTATTAAACCCAACTTTAAGTTGTAGCATGCCCCTAAAATATATATTTGGTTTAAGGGGCTATTAATGCTTATTTCTAACAGTAACAAAATTTTTTTCATTAAAGAATGCATATCATTAAAAAATACATTTCATCAATACAAATTGGAACTATAATGTTTTCCTCTATTAACTTAAAGATAACTGTTTTTGAGGTTGTTATATTCAAGACATTGTGTTATTCATTTAGGTTTCAAAAAGCAATTACTACTATCCATGTAGTGGTGTTATTAAAAAATTAGGTTCTAGCTCTTAAAGGGCTGATGTTTTAATTGGGTACCATTAAAGTTCAGAGAAGTAAGAGCCAACTGTGTTTGGCTTTGAAAAATGGAAAGAATTGGAGAAAAAGAGGAAAGGGAGTTCAGGAAGGGGTAATAGAGTGAGCAAAAGTATGGAGACAAGAAATAGGAAGAGAGCTGTTATGGAGTGAATGTTTATACCCCCCCATCCCCCACCCCACCCGCCAAATTCATATGTTGAAGCCCTAACTCTCAATGTGGTGGTGTTAGGAAGTGGGAGGTAATTAGGGTGAGATTAGGTCATGAAAACGGAGCTCTATGATGGGATTCGTGCGCTTAGAAAAAGAGAAAGAGACGCCAGAGTTTCTCTCTCCACCATGGCGGACACAACAAGAACGCAGCTTCTGTACGCCAGGAAGAGAACCTTTACTAAGAATTAAATGTGTGTACACATTTTGGACTTCCCAGCCTCCAGAACTGTGAGAAATGTTTATTGTTTAAGCCACCCCGTTTATGGTATTTTGTGATAGCAGTCCAAGATGACTAAAACAAGAAGAAAGAAATAAATTTGACTTAAGTGGATAGTTTAAGGATTATATTACTTGTCTATTGCTGTATAACAATATCAGCACAAACATAGAAGGTTAAGAAAACACACATTTATTGTCTCACAGTTTCTGACATCCAAATTTGGGGCACAGTTTAGCTAATATCTCTTCTTGAGTGTCTCACCAGCCTGCAATCACTATTGGATGAGTTTGGGACTCACCTGACGCTTGATAAGGGGAAGATCCAATTCTAAGCTCAAGTGGTTGTTGGCAGTGGTTATTTCATTCCTTGTGGGCTGTCAGATTCCATTTCTTTGCTGGCTATTGGTCATCCTTCAACTCCTTACAACGTAGATCTTCTAAACATGGCTGCCTGCTTCCCCAAACCAGGATGGAAGGGATAGTCTCCTAGTATGAAAGGCATTACAGTTTATGGAATGTAACCACAAACATGTAATCACAAGCATCCCATCACCTTTGTTGTGTTCTATTGGTAAGACACAAGTCATAGATCCCACCTACACTCAAGTGTAGGGGACTACATACAGGTACACCAGCACCATGGGGGCAATGATCAAGGGGGGCACTTGAGGGCTTGTCCACCACAGTGATCAAAAAATACTGCCAAGAAATAAATAAGGGTCATTTTTCAAAGGGGAAATGGGTAAATGTAAATGATAATCTTCATTTTGAGTGGAAAAGCATCTGATTTCTTATCTCTTAATGATTTCCAACTTGAACTGATCACTGAGATATAGGTAAGTGATAGTACCCTGAATTTATGAATAGATACTGTCCAACTCTATGTAGGCAATTTGACAAGCAATGCTTCAGTATTTCAAGCCCTCCCTGTTATGTCATATGCCCTGCAGCCTTGGGATGTTGGGCTATGTGGAGAGGAAGTGTTGTGAAGTGTTCAAAGAGAATCTGGTGACAAGGGGAGAAAGACCATTTGGGAAAGGATTCGCTACACATGCATCTGAGCAGAGTGTGAGGGACATGAGGGCCATATTTGGGGAGAGAATAAAGAACATATTACAGAAATTACAGCAGGGAAGTGGTGGAACCAAGAGTCAAAACAAAGCAGTTTAACCCCAGAGCCTGCACTCTTAATCACGTAGGGCCTCCAAAGTACCAGGGTTGCCAGTGAGAGGGGTCCCTGTCCCACCTCATTGACGTTCAGATGAGGATGCTGAGGGGCCACAAGGGTTAAGTGTCAGCTCCAAATCATGAAAACAGTGAGTTGTCTGGCATAGCCAGTGCCAAAAGTTAAAATAAAATGAAACTCAAAGCACTGCTTTAAAACTTCCTTGGATTCTTATTTTAGAGAGGGAGGATCCTCAGAATAACATTGATCATATCTTATGGTTTCTAAAGGAGAGGCAATCCACGTAGTTGAAAGGAACTGGGTATCTGAAGAACTTCCTCAGACCTCTTCCTCTTGGGAGATTAAATGTAAGATATAAAGTAATTAGGATATAAAGTAACTCTGTGAAAGCAATGTTTTAATAGTAACAGCACCATGTCTCTGGAAAGAAGGTATATATATATATATATATCAATGATAAGCATATCATTTCTCAGCCTTTTTTCTTCTTCATCCCTCCACCTCTTCATTACAAATCCAATGTCAGGCTTTTGAAAGCAATGTGGGATGAGGGTCAGGGGAGAAGCTTAAAATATCTAATCAAGCATTCTTGTCTGCTCACTTCAAAGGGAAACCAAGCAGGAGGGACTTTTGTGAAGATTCAGCAGGCAGGAGGCTTTGAGACATCTTAAGACAGTTGGCTTGAGTATGTAGCATTTTTAAGTGTTGGGAGCATCTAATGAAGCAAGAGGAAGCCTTGGGGGAAAATAGGTACTACCAGAATCTAATCACTTAAGAGGTTCAGGTGTCTTAGTAATAATCAAATCAGTTTGATAGATTTTCTGAAAGCTCTGTGTGAAGTGTTTGTTATTCAAAACAATGATCTGATTATATCTTCATTGGTTTGAACCAGTTAATCACTGTCTCATTACCATTCATTTTCACTAGATCAATAGGTTGAGAGTTTTGGTGGCAAAGACCAGATACAGAACAGGAGATGAAAGGCTTAGGGAGAGAACATGCATTTGAATGGCAGTGCAGGTGTTTTCAATTTAATCTTCCCATCAGTCTGAGTCAGTTCGTATTTACCTCCCCTATTGATGCTCTAACCCAAAGCTCCAGTGGCCCCAGGCCCTTCCCATGTGCACAGTCTGAGGCCCAGAAAGGTGAAGTGGCGTGGCCTTAGGTCCAGATGGCTGCAAAGCCAGAACTGGTGCCCAGATCTTTAACAGTTTGCCCACCGTGTCAAGGCTCTTCGTTCCCAAGTCAGTTCATGTACATTGACTCCACAAATGAGGAAAAGAAGTAAAAATGAGGTGCTGTCCTCTACCTGAGAGGGGGAATGAACTCAGTGAACGATGTATCCCTCCCATCCAGGCACAGATCCTTAGCCTTAATGTTCTGCAACTTTTCTAAAATTTAGGAGGCTGACTTGGTACTATAAGACTTAATTACTGACTAAAATATATTTAGAAATCCTTAGATGGAAGGTAATGCATAACATTAAAGCATTCTTATTCTAGAGTAGCCGCATGGAGCCGGGGATGTGTTTGTATTGGATGTGCATCACCTGATTAACTGGCAGACAGGTTATTTCGGGAGATTGAGTCTACCTGTTGGAAAAGCAAGAACAGAGAGAGGGCAGCACTGACACTCAGTCTTCTTAGAACAAGCCCCCCCCTGGGTAAACCTGACCCAAACTTCTCCTCTCTTAATTATGTTAGTCCGTCCTTCCTTCCTTCCTTCCTTCCTTCCTTCCTTCCTTCCTTCCTTCTTTTTTGCCTTGTATTAAATATCTTTATGTTTCAAGGTTATAACAGTGTATTTGCTCTCAGCATCTTATAGTTAATAAAATGTTCATATAGATGATCTCTTTTGAGAATCTCAGTCTATAAGGTGCGCAGGTAAGTGTCACCATCCTGTTTGTGTGTATAAGTACAGGCAATTATTAGAGACGCATGTCAGAAAATGAAATTCCTTTCCAGAACAAGGCTGCTTCCCTAACTGAGGTTCAGCCCTGCACAGAGGTAACATTGATGTCATCCTAGGGCATGTTAGGGCATCACCACTGAGTGGGAGGTTGGCAGCTCCAGGAGGATTACTGAGAATTCAGGTTATCCTGGTCATAAGTGCCAGGAAGTTAAATTTCTCCCTTTTTGTTTTATCATTGTGTGTTACGAGGTTTTATGGAAGAGTTGCCTCATTCCTCTGGGCCTCAGGTCTTACCTCATCTAGGTGACTCTGTGCACTGGAGCAGAGAGAGAAAGGCACCAGGAGCAACTTCCCAGGCCTTCTGTGTGTGGTTGTGCAGGCTGCATAATACACAACTCTAGGGGCACCACTCACATCAGAGATGTTATAGATGTCCACATTTATTACATTGTTCCAAAAGATTGAAGCAAAGTGTTGAAGAAGAGGGTTTTTGCTCAAAGCAAGTAGGGCCTGAATCAGAACAAAGTTATGGGAAAAAGGTGAGACTTAAGCTAAAAAGAAAGGTTGTTAGGATTCTTATTTCATGGTCAATTCATTTAGAAGGCAATTAATAAGAATATAATCCAATTTATATTTGAGGTCAAGAAGGCAGTCAGTAAATTCTGTGTCCATCAGACAATACCGTGAATACCAAAATTTCAGGTGTCACACTTAGTTTTCAAAAAAAAAATTAGAATTACTTAGAAAATAAGTCTACATAGTTTCAGGTTTCAAGCAATTTAGGAAAAGAGGAATTCTTTCCCACTTAAGTTTCACAGGTGACTGAGGGGTCTAGTTCTACGTTTCCTAGGTCATTGGAGGAACTTCTCTGAAGGATATTTCCATTTTTTCCCCATTTCTGTAATCCCATTAAGAGCAACTTCTTTCATATCCAATATTTCCCCAAATTATGTCATAGTGAAAAACGAATCTATTCATAAAGGAGTAATAGTTTAAAATATTTTAGTTAGCTTGGATGGGACTTGATTGAACTGAACTTGACTAATAGGAGTTTGGAGTCAAAACTGAGTTAAAATTATAAACAGTAAACCAAGGAAAGCCCAGAGATACCAAGAATGAGAGTATCAAAGAGACATGAAATGATGAGCTTTGCATGTTGAATTCAACAATAAATAAATGCAGCAGAAAAGCAGCCACCAAGCACCTTTCTCCAAAATCCTATAAAATTCCTATTTTCTTTCTTTTTTTAGCTGATATATAGGTGGCATCCAGTGTTACATTAGTTTCAGGTGTACAATGCAGTTATTCGACAATTCTATATATTACGTTATGCTCAACACCGTAAGTGTAGTTACCATCTGTCACCATGTAACATTGTCACAATGCTGTACTTCTCATCCCCATGAATTATTTATTTTATAACTGGAGTTTTGTACCTTCACCTATAAGTGGAAGTTTATACCTCTTAAACCCTTTTACCTATTTTTCCCATCCTTACCAACCCCTATCCCTCTGGTAACTACCAGTTTGTTCTTTCTCTGTTTCTGTTTGTTTGTTTTCTGGATTCCACGTACAAGTGAAATCATATGGTATTTGTCTTTCTCTGACTTATTTCACTTAGTATAATACCATCTAGTTCTATCCATATTGTTCCATATGGTAAGATCTCAGTATTTTTATGGTTAAGTAATATTCCATTGCATATACATATCACATCTTCTTTATCCATTCTTCTAAAAATGGACACTTGGGTTGCTTCCGTATCTTGGCTACTGAAAATAATGTGGCAATAAACATAGGGGTGCCTATATCTTTTTGAATTACTGTTTTTGTTTTCTTTGGGTAAATAAGCAGCAGTGGAATTACTGGATTATTATGGTATTTCTATTTTAAAATTTTTGAGGAATCCCCATACTGTTTTCTACAGTGGTTGGGCCGAATTTTGGTCCCACCAACAGCGCACAAAGGTTCCTTTTTCTCCACATCCTCACCAACTTGTTATTTGTTGTCTTTTTGATACTAGCCACTCTGACAGGTGTGAGGTGACATCTCATTGTGTTTTTGATTTGTCTCCCTGACGATGAGTGATGTTGAGCATCTTTTCCTGTGTCTGTTGGCCATCTGGATGTCTTCTTTGAAAAAAAGTCTATTCAGGTCCTCTGTTTTTAAATGGGGTTTTTTAATGAAGTTGATTTTTGGTATTGAATTGTAGAAATTCTTTATATATTTTGAATATTAACCTCTTATCAAATATATCATTTGCAAATATTTTCTCCCATTCGATATGTTGCTTTTTTGTTTTGTTGAATGTTTCCTTTGCTGTGCAAATAAAATTCCCATTTTCTGATTATTTTTCCAATTGATTCCTTACGTCATTTGCAAAGGATCACAGGTATTTCTCTAAAGACTGCAGTATCAGCATTTTTCATAACCATATTTACCAAAAAAATGGCTTCAGTTGCTCACTCAAGATGAAACCTCTTCGTGAATTCCCTCAAGCCAAATGTATTCTTTTCCTTCTCAGGCTTGATGCTGTTCTAACACCACTGACCCCTTTCTCATCTTAGATGCTCCTCATTGCAAATTACTCTGCTCTTTTCATCATCTGCACACCTCTTATTTTTCCTTCATTTACATTTCCCTGGACTCTCCTAATGTCCCATCTTGTGTTCTATCTACACGCCTGCATTTTTTCATGTCCTTCCTGAGCATCATCGTCCATGCTGACTTTTTTCCAGGTTTTTTTGATCCCTTTCCCCATCCCTACGTTGTTGGACTCATCACTGTGTTGTTTTGCTTGACTTCTAGCGATCAGTACACTGTCCATCCTGTATATCTTCCCCTCAGCTGTTTCCTAAGTCCACTCTTGGCATATTTTCTTCCTACAGCCATGCGGCCTTGAGCTTGCTGCCTTCAGAAACTTCCTTGCCAATTTCCCTGCCTTTAGTCTGTCTTCATCTGATCAGCTAGCTGCATTCACACCAAAAATACCATTTTCTTTATCTTACGTGACCTCTTTTGTAGTAGTTTCTAGTGACCTATGACATCAAATTTAAGCAGCTCGTCAAGAGATTCTGGTCCTCCTATTGCCCTTTTCCTTCAAATCTCATTACCCTCTGCTCTCTGTAAGGAGTTATATATCCTGGCTTGCCCAAGATAGTCCTGGTTTATGCCTGCTGCCCCAGAGCAATTGTTAATTGTGCCCTCTTACTCTCAAAAGTGTCCTGTTTGGATATTAAATTATAGTCTCACTCTATCTATGTGGGACTTAGGTCATGACTATGCATGCCATACAAATTTACTTTGCAATTCTCTGTATTTGAGTTGCCCCTGTGCTTGTCAGTAATAATATATGCCATCTGCTTTGATTTTTTTTTTCTCATGCTCTCTTTATCATGACTCTCATGTCTATTAAACTGTGCTCAAGAGTGGTCATGTGGTCTTTCTCTCCAGAAACCCTAGTGTTTTTCATCTTCCATAGCTTATTTCATTAAGGCTGCACCCCACACAACAGTGAGGACCTGGAAGTCCTACTTTCTCTTTTTATTAATGAACCAGGGTCCTTTTTTTTTTTAAATTGGGGCTATAATCACTTCCTGTATATGACTCATTATTAAATCACTACTTGTAAAGTCCTTATAGATTAAAAATGGTGAATAGAAATAAGTAGAATACAAAGCAAAAAATGAGATTTTGATCTTACTTAATCCACTTATGCTTTAACAATACAAATATTCAGAAACCATTTTTGACCCATGTCTTAATCAACTTGTAATGTTACCTGATGTATTTCTGTGTGACATGATGTAGGTCTGAGCTCTTTTATTTCATATTTTCTGGAAAAGAGTCCTATACCTCTTACAGTTAAATAGTATCCCAGCTATAAAGAATTATAAAATAATACTGTATTTTTGCCATTTCTAATAAATACAGGAAATTAGACCGTTTCCTTTTACAAAACATAGGGTTTTAGCACCTTTAGTTTGCACACCGAAGGTCAAACATAATCTAGAAGTGGTCTTACTTCCCTCCTGGGTTCTTGCCTTTATAAAATAGCTAGGTTGCCAAGTATTCAGTTAGGATCATACAGATTTGACATTATCTACAAAGTGTTTCAGTGGAATTCAGGACAAATGTTAGTCAGCATTAGCGAGGGACAGATGACTGAAATCTACAATTTCTGTCTCTTTTCTTATTCCTAAAGGAATTCTGCAGGGCCTTATCAGTGCTGCTAGAAGAAAACAGCTGAGGACTGAGCACAGTGAACTCATTTCCTCACATCCTTTAATAAGCAGTAGTTGGTGAAAAGGAATGTAAACATTCTTATGGTAAAAAGAGTTCAAAAAGAAGCCCTAAATCCTTAAAATTAATCAACTAGTAAACCAAAACATAAAACTGCACAACTATTTGCACGGCTGATAAGAAGAAGGAAAATAATTTCAGATAGCTTTTTGAAGAAAGGAACAGTAAAATAAGTATATTAAAAGTGAAAGCAACATTGAATACTGTACAATAAGAAAAAAACAGAGAAGGCACCAAATGAAAGTAAACATGACCTTCTATTGACAGATAATGCCTCTAAGATCGATGAGTCAAGTTGTTGACTTCCTTGACTTCCTGATCCATCACCCAGAACTTCTAATTTTTTCCTTTTCTTTCTTTCCTTTTTTTTTTTTTTAAACTTCTCTTGCACCTTTCATCTTTCCCTGTTCATCAGGGCATTTCAGAAAGTTATTTTCTGAGTTACTTATTCCCTACCCACTGCACGCATGGTTACATGTTTTTCAGTTATTAGCACTCTTACTGAACCCTCAGTAGCTCGCTTCCTCCTCTTCTTTTTAAAAATGTAATCCTTTATTTTTCGAAGATGACTCAACTGATGAGCCGTCAATATTAAGTGCTTCAGGTTGATTTCTAGAAGTGCTGATGGGTCTACGTGACCCATTCATATTTTCCCAACATTGTGCCCTGGCAACTAAGGGCATTGACTGAAGTGAGCTTTTTTTCAGGGTTAGGGGTGTAGTCTAGGGTCATGGAACTGAACAGTGGTTCCTAAATTTTGCTGCATACCAGAATCATGTAAGGAATCTTGATAGCTAGGTCATACTATTTATCAATTAAATCCAAATTTTGGGGCAAAGGATCCAGAATCAGGTTTATTGTTGTTGTTTAATCTATGTTCATGAGGGATATGGGTCTGTACTTTCGTTTTCTTGTAATGTCTTTCTTTTCAAAACAGCTTTATTGAGGTGTGATTAATATGTAATAAGTTTTGATGTATGCATATTCCCATGAAACCATTACCGCAACCAAGAATGAACATATCCATGTTTCCTCATGTCCCTTTGTAAACTCTTCCTTCTGTCTCTTGCTGCCATCCCCAGGCAATCTCCAACCTGCTTTCTGTCACTGTAGTTTAGTCTGCATTTTCTATAATTACATATAAGTAGAATTGTATAGTATGTACTGGTGTCTTTTACCGGAAGGAGGTTTCATGTATCAACGACTCATTTAATAAAAAAATTAAAAAAAAACTATTATTATATTTTGCTAAATAGTATTCCATTGCATGGAAAAACTATAATTTGCCTCTCAGTTCATTTACTGATAAATATTTGATTTGAGCCGCTGTGTCTTTGTATGGGTGTATGCTTCCATTTTTCTTGCTCAAATATCTAAAAGTACGCATGGTAAATATATATTTAAGTTTTAAACATCTGACAAACTGTTTTCCAAAGTGTACGATTTCATATTTTTATCAACAGTGTATTAGAGCTCTGGTTCCTTCACATTTTTGCCAACACTTGATATGACCACTTTTTAAATTTTTAATCATTTCTAATAGATTCATAGTCATGTCTTATTGTGGCTTTAACTTGTATTTGTCTAATGACTAATGACAGTGAGCATACTTTCATCTGCTTATTTGCTAATCATATATATTCTTTTGTGGAGTGTCTGTTCAACTTTTTAAAACTGGGTCGTTTGTCCTTTTATTATTCAGTAGGAAGGTTTTTAAGATATTATAGATAAAAGTCCATTCTGTGAACTTGCCTTTTCATTTTCTTAACAGTATCTTTTGAAGAGCAAAATTTGTAATTTTGATTAAGTCAACTTATTGACTTTTCCTTTTGTGGTTTTTGCTTTTGCCAAACTCAAGGTCACTAAGATTTTCCTTGAAATTTCTTCTGGATGTTGTTTGGTTTTTGCTCTTCTGTTGAGGTCTATGATCCTTTTGAGTTAGTTATGAGGAAAGGGTCAAGATTTATATGTATTTTTCCATATAAATGTCTAATTGTTCCAGAACCCCTTGCCAAAAAGATTATCTTTTCCCCAATTGAATTATCTTGGCAACTTTGTTGAAAATAAATGAATTACAGCCATACTTTATTTTATTGCACTTTGCTTTATTGTGCTTTGCAGATATTGTGTTTTTTACAAATTGAAGCTCCGTGGCATCCTGTGGCAAACAAGTCTATTGGCACCATTTTTCTAGCAGCATTTTTGCTCACTTCATGTCTCTGTGCCACATTTTGGTAATTTTCATAACATTTTAAACATTTTCTTTACTAGTATATTTGTTATGGTGATCTGTGATCAGTGATTATGACTTGCTGAAAGCTCAGATGATGGCTAGCATCTTTTAGTAATAAAGTACTTTTAAATTATGGCATGTACGTTGTTTTTTTAGACATAATGCTATTACACACTTAAAAGACTATAGTATATGTAAACATAACTTTTATATGCATTGGGAAACCAAAAAATTCATTAAACTCCCTTTATTGTGATATTTGCTTTATTGTGGTGGTCTGGAACCAAACCTGCAGTATCTCAGAGGTATGCCTGTACACGCGTGTGGGTCTATATCTGCTCTCTATTCTATTGCATTGATCTTTTGCCTATTTTTATACCAATGCCACACTGTCTTGACTCTTGTAGCTTCACAAGCTTTACAAGTCTTTAAAGATTTTATTTATTTATTTATTTATTTATTTATTTATTTGAAAGAGAGAAAGAGAGAGTGCATGAGTGGGGTGGAGGGGTAAGGGGAGAAGGAAAAGCAGGCTCCCTGCAGGAGCCCAATGCCCTGGACCCTGGGATCATGACCTGAGCCCGAAGGCAGACGCTTAACCAACTGAGCCACCCAGGCGCCCCCAGGCTTTGCAAGTCTTAATCGGGTAGTGCTAGTTCTCTCTCTTCTTTTTCAAAAATTTTTGGCTATTTTGGTTCCTTTGAATTTCCATATAAATTTTAGAAAGTCAACAAGCTTGTCGAACAGATCATATCAACAACGCATGTATTGAAAAGACAAAAACCATTATATTAGCAGACAGACTAGGGGAAGCACATTATGAGCCAGGTTCAAAGATCACCTAGTGGTGGTTTTCAATCCTGAGTACAAATTAGAATCACCTGGGTTTGTTTCTCAGCGTCCATGGTCTCTCATGGTGATGGGTAGTAAGGAGGGCACATATTGCATGGTGCACTGGGTGTTATACGCAACTAATGAATCATCGAACTTTACATCAAAAACCAGGGATGTACTGTATGGTGACTAACATAATATAATAAAAAAACATTAAAAAAAAGAATCACCTGGGAGCTTACAAAAATTTGATCCATATGTTCATACTAACATAATTAAATAAATGAATAGTTAAACAAATGGGAGGAGAAGGGATAGTGTTTCCCTCCAGATGAATTTAATAACTGTGGAAGGAACAAGGGAAATAGAAAATTACCATTAGAACGCTATAGTAGGAATTGTTGCAGGCAAGATCCACAGATATGTGCTAAAGTCAGTTTCAATGTTTGAAGGGAAAAATTGAGGAGAAAGAGTATATTTGCAGAGTCTCAAATTATTTTCCCCAGGAATTTCATTAATTACATTGGTGAAACTAGTAGCATTGCAGGGGAGAAACGCAGAAGATACAACCTCAACCAAGTAATCAAGATTAATATCACCAGAAATAAGACATATTGACATAATGTACTGGCTGACATTATGTTCTGAGAGGGGCATGCCACTTCTGTGGTATTCTGACAAAAATGAAAAGCCTCAATCTAATAATCAGAAAATGAAATGCTCCCAAATTGGGGTGCATTCTACAAATCAACGGATCAATACTCTTCTTAAGTGGTAAGGCCGTGAAAGACCAGGAAAGAATGGGAAATGTCACAGACTGAAGGAGACTAAGGAGATGTGACAACTAAACACAATATAGGATCTGGGATTGGATCCTGGAACAGAGAAAGCACGTTCCTGCAAAGCCGGTAAAATCCACATTACCTCTGGAGTTTAGTTAAGAGTTTTGTACCAAGTTAATTTGTTAGTTTTGATAGTTGAATATGGTTTTATAAGATGTTAACATTAGGGAAGCTGGGTGAAAAGTATATAGAGGCTCTCTGCTCTATTTTTGCAACTTTTCTGTAAGTCTAAATTTATTGCAAGATAAAAAATTAAAGAGAGGTTTTTAAAAAATAGATGCCTGAGCCTCATCACAGACCAATTAAATAAGGATTTCTGGGTTGGGAGTTGGAATTTTTGAAGATCTTCAATGTGACTCAAGATTGAGAACCACTGATTTAGGGTAACAAAACAGCAATCCCTGGAAGGTTTGAAAACCCATGGTATTCGACATTCTTTTATGGAAACAATATGTACTTACACATTTTTTTTAAAGCTTCAGCAACATTGCCCTTATAAGAAAAAGAAAAAAAATAGAATAATCCAATGTTTGTTAAGCATCTTCTATGTTGTAGCCATTAGGGATGAAAAGACGGCTGAACCCTCCACTCTTGCCATTGAGTATGAAGTTTAGCAGAAGAGATAGACAAGTAAACAATGAACTGTGGAACGTGTTGTATTTGAACTTTGTACAGGACAAGTGGGACAGGAAAGATGGGATAGGTGATACCTTCCAAGTAGAAGTGAGCTTTAGAAATGCTCTAACTTGAGAGTTCCACTGGAAAGATCATGAATTCATTCACCTGAAAAGAGTTACTCAAGTGCTTTTGGTCTGCCTGACAAGAACATGATGTAAGGGGCGCCTGGGTGGCACAGCGGTTAAGCATCTGCCTTTGGCTCAGGGCGAGATCCCGGCGTTATGGGATCAAGCCCCACATCAGGCTCTTCTGCTATGAGCCTGCTTCTTCCTCTCCCACTCCCCCTGCTTGTGTTCCCTCTCGCTGGCTGTCTCTATCTCTGTCAAATAAATAAATAAAATCTTTAAAAAAAAAAAAAAAGAACATGATGTAAAAGCGAGATAACTCCAGAGCCATGAAAGAACAACATTTAAGGACCTTGTGCATTGCAAAAGGAATAGAGATGCTTTGAAGTGACCTTGACATTGTCAGGGGCCTTGGGATTCATTATTTTGTGGTTAAGAGAGTAGGGCACCTTTTGGAAAATGTGATTGTGTGGTGTCAAAATGCTAAAAACCACGGCTTAGAATCAAACTCATTGGTTGAATTGTTCATAGAGACTTCTCAGTCCCAGTGAATCAATGTTAAACCCATTTAAAAATGTTTAAATTCCATCCATACCATCCAGGTGAAAACAGACGAAATATCTTTCAACTTCCCCCCCCCAACAACCAAAAAAAATGTTTCTTTTAAACTAAATAATTAAATCCTGTACTTTCAAATGCTTTACATTTCAGCCAGGATTTTTAAAGGGTAATGTAATTACAGAAGCTTTCTTTTGTGTGCGTGGGGGGTAGTTAGTGTGCAAGATGGGGGAAGGATTGTTGTTATAATAGATGAACTGAAATCTGGCAGTTTTAAAACATGTCCTCAAATTCTATGACATTCCTCCCATAGAGAGGTGGGGTCTCTGTATGTTTTCTTATGGAATTTGGGAGAAGCACTGTAACCAGTTTGTAAGCACCAAAATGCAGGGGAAGGGACACTGGGCAGCTTCTATAGCTTGATCATAAAAAGCCACACAACTTCCTCTAGTTTTCTTGGGATCCTCACTCCAGGGAAAGCAGCTGCCATCCAGTCTCATCCTGAGATTGCCAGGCTGGAGAGGCCGTGGGCTGGCGCTCTGTTCAGCCCCAGTGGAAAGCCCAGCAATAGCCCGAGTCAACTGCCAGCCTGTGGAGACAGACACCTGGGATGACCAGCCGAGTAGACCCCTAAGTTGGCTCCAACTCTAACCCACATCCTGCTGAGACCTCCTGAGAGTCCCCAGTAGAGAACTACCAGCCGAGCCTTTCTAGTGTTCCCGATCCACAGAATACTGCCCTAAATAGTTGTTTTAAAGCCCCAAGTTTTGTGATGATTTGTGATGAAGCAAGTGTAAATAGAGGCACATCAGAAAATTTATATGAGACTAAAAAAAAAAAGAAAGAAAATTTATATGAAACTATTTACCCGTTCATTTATGTATTTTTGGACCAATTTGTGGATTTGAAGGATCCCATACGGTCCACAAAAATTGGTTTAGTATATGGACCAATTTTTGTCAAATTTAATTGTATTGTAAATTTTACATGTATTTATCTAAAAGCAGCCACTGATTAATTGTATTGTTAGTGGGAGGATTCACAGTTTAAAAAACACTCAGAAGGGCAGCGGCTGCTAGGGAGGAAATGTATTTCAATGGGCTAGAGACTTGGGCCCCGGTTTTTCTGGCTCCGGCCAGCTGTTTCAACTAAGCTACAATTGCCCGTATGCAGAGGTTCTGGAAGTTGTCATTAGGAAAGAAGAAAACCTATACTCATGTAGAAAACTCAATTTTATAGAGAGAAAAAATTTGAAGGCCCAATTTAGGGTATAGTTATGAAAGCAATTTGCAAATGAGTTAGGATTTCTTAGTGGAGAATTTTATATCCAAATGGTAAAACATTTGGCACTGCCGATTGCACTAAAAATGTGAGGTTGTGTTGAGAAAGATGCGTGGTGAGGGACAGTTTCATGAAGCTGCATTGTTGAGAGTGAGGTAGTCTGAGTAAGTCACTCTGGTGTATAAAGCTTCTGTTCTCAGGGAGTATGTCCTCCAGCAGGGCATGGAATACGGTGCTGCATACACAAGTGAGTGAATTCACTGTTGTATGAAAATGTCTCCATAACCACATGATTATAACTTCTATTCCCAATGAATCTAGAAGTTGTACTGATTTTTCTGAAACTTACATACTCTCACTTTTACTGTCTTTTTTTTTCCTTTTCCTCTAGTTAAACTAAATAGAAAAAAATAAATTAAAAATGGGATAATCTGGGAAAGGAGAAGGAAGAGGGAAGGTCAATCATTTATCTGAGAAAGAGAAAAGTTAAGGCGTGAGATTTCACTATCAATATAATTTTTAAATAACACGCGTAAGTGTTCTGAGGAGAATATAGGTAGTTTATATTATTAGGTATCCCAGTCTTTTGGGGGGGGGTGATGTTTCAATTGTTTTGTTTTTATTTTGACTTGAAATACTTAAAGTTATGTGGTTATGTAAATGATTTATTGAATGGGCTTGATCTGAGGGCATCTAAATCATGAAAAACTTATTTCCCCCACCATCTTTTAGTTTTTCCACCCCAGGACCAGAGATCCCACTGCTTTTGAAGTCACGTTTAGGTATTATAGCAATATTTTTTTTTCCTAGCTATAAAAATGTTTAATTAAAATTAAAAACACAATTACGTTGGCACTCAATTCAAAGGCATCCTCCTTCTCCCTAACTGCAGCCGAACCCAGGCACGGCTTCTGCTTCCCCAGGCGCCAGAGGCAAAGGAGCAAAAGCGCCCCTCCCTGCCTGTTGTGCACACTCCAGGGGTCAGCATTCTTTGGGGCAGATGCCCAATGCTTATTCCTCTGCCAGGTGTATTGGTGGGATCTTTGGGAAGGCCCTTCTGGGGATGTTCACACTGAGATTTCCTGACACAGGGAGGATTCCACTCGTTCACCTCTCAGAACTCTCCTCTCTTACCACAGATGCCCACCCCCCGGGGTTTCCTCCACCTGGCTAGTAGTCCCTTCTACTGGGATCCTTTTGAGCTGCCTAGAGTCTGGCTACCTTCTGCAACTTCCGCTTGACCTGAAGGAAAACTCTGGAAGAGCAGGTCATCCCCACTGCTGTCCTCTCTTCTCATCCTTTCTTAGAGTTTCCTCCAGCCAGCCTCCCATCCTCAGACTTCTCTATGGAGAGGCAGCCTCAGTGTCTATCTTCCTGCATAGCGCCAAACTCCTGGAGACACTTCACATGTCAGGTTCTGCCCAGTCTTCTCTAAAGGTGCAGGCACCCACGAGTCTGCAGCTCAGCAAATATCCATCTGGAGGCTGAGGTGTCAGTTGCATCTTCGAGAAGATGATTCCAAACTCTATGAGAGCTTCCTTCAGGGCCTTCTGTCTTAGTTTGAGGGGTGTGTGTGCATGTGTGCGTGCGTGTGTGTGTGCACACGTGTGTGTGTGTGTGTGTGTGTTTAGGAGAGGAAGCATCCCAGGAGGAGGCAAGAGAAAACATCAATGGCTTTCCATTCCTCCTAGCGCGTTTCAAAAAAAAAATCTCGTCTATTGCTTCAGCTGCTTCAGGCTGGTGTTGGCTGATTGACAGACTCGGTAGTTGAAGAAACCAGTTCAGCTACTTCTTTGTGAGTTCTGTGGGGATGTGTCTAGACCATTTTTTTAGAATGGGGAAGGGGATAATAGTGAACTTGGTTCTTAGATTAGAAGCTTTCAGATTCGAAACCAAACTTCTGAGACAGTAAGAAAAGCTTCATTCCATATCTTGTTATACATTCCATGTCTTGGACATAATTAAATAGCAACCGATAATGAGCAATACATGTAGAGAGTTCCCGATTTTTCGTTTTGAAATGATTTTTATATAATTCACGCCTGTAATTATCTATACTTCCGTTTCTACGTCCCTTTTACTATTTGAATCCTGTGAGACTCTCATTTCAGTTTATTACCACAAAAATGTAGCCCCTTCCCTTCCTTGCCTTACACTTTCTTTTTTTCTTAATTTCCTTCCTCCCTTCCTCCTGCTTCTCCCTTGATCTGTTTCCCATCTATTCTTTTTCCATTCTCTTTCTACCTGATATCTTCTTTCGGTAACAACTGAGGTATTTTACGATGCGATATAATATAAACTATAAGTAGTTGAGAAAAGAGAAAGCAAACTAGAGAGGGGGATAGCATGGAGCTAAGAACAAACCGAGTATAAAAACACATCCCATAAAAGCCTACACAGTTGGTACAAAAGGACTATGAATCTGGTACTAATTGGCATCCTAGCAGCCAGGAAGAAAGAGAAAGCTGCGTGATCACTTGTACAATTTACAGCGTCCACGGCATAAAGAGAGACTAATTGGACAGGAAAAACTAAACTATTGCTTGTATTAAGGACAGGCAGGAATTTTCCCCAGGGTAAGAATGTTATGAACAACAAGGCCAACAAACTACCTCCTCGCAGACGTAAGAATGGGTTTTGTGGGGCTTTTTCATAGGGCGGGGCTCCGTGTGAGCTGATGGCATGTGGCCAAAGCTCAGTTTAGTCACGACAAGTTGGTGAGCCTGAGTCACTACTCTGCCTCTTCTTACCTGCTGGGTAGACGAGAGCGTGACTCAAAGCGCTCAGGAGAGGAAATGAAAGCAGACAGGCTAGGTATCCTAGTTTGACCGTAAGCAAACACCTAGCCCCTCACCTACATGAAATGTAAGCCAACTAAGAGTCATAGTGTGCCCAGAGAGGAAGAAAGTATGTCTATAAAATTAATTGAGTTCCAGAGAAGATAAATCGTGGCATGACATTCTTATGTGCAGTCTTTACTAGGCGATAAATAATGCCTGGAGTGTAGTTGGCCCCTCCTAAGATGTAGAAAGGCCGGGTCCGGCCTAGAGCGCACCACTCGCTAACATTTAGATCTGAGCCTGGAAATGGTAGGAAATATAAAACTACTGTTGCCCTACATTTGAGTTCAAGAATATACTTTTAATTCAATAACATCAAGAAGACTTTCCAAGAAATAAAGTTATGTTTTCTATGGCAACTGTCAAGCAGAAAGAGTTTCGAAAATGTCTTAGGTGTTCTGTTTATTGTTAAATCTCTTTAGGATATCTCATTCCCAGGGCCTCAAATTCTTAAGGGCAGCATCTTAATCTGACATTTCATTTGCGGTCTCTGCTTCTTAGTCTTGATTGGGAAAGAGATTCTGACTTGGGCAGTGTTTTTCAAAACATCTGTGGCAAGGACCAGAGTATTTCCCTCTTCCCCCTGTCTGTCATGAACTCCTAATTTTATAAAATCTAATGAAAATGAATGACTAGAGAAATGATCATGTGGTTGGATATTGTGGTAATGTCAAATTGTTAGAAAAAATTTCTGGGGCGCCTGGGAGGCTCAGTTGGTTAAGTGACTGATTCACGGTTTTAGCTCAGGTCATGATCTCAGGGTCATGGGAAGGAGCCCTGCACTGGGCTCCACGCTCAGTGTGAGTCTGCTTGAGATGTCCTTTCCCTCTTTCTCTGCCCCCCCTCACTCAGGTGCATGCGGGCACTCTCTCTCTCTCTCTTTCAAAATTAATAAAAATTTTAAGAAAATTTCTAAATGCTTACTCTCAGTTTCTGTATTTGTCTCTCTGAGGACTCACAGTTTGCAGATGGGCTTGAAGTTTCCGGGCTCCATCCCGGAGGAGCATGGCTCCAGCTTAACTGAAACTGTTCAAAGTCAGATTCTAGTTGGTGTGTGATCAGACTGAGAGGCTGTTTGGCTTAATATCTTCTGACAGTTTTAGCTCACCTTCCTGTCCATTTAGAAGGTATTATGCGGACTAGCACATGAGAAGATGGATGTAAGGCAGCTACTAGGGCCAGTACTGGCTACATAATGTGTGGGGCTCAGTGCCAAGTGAAAACATGGGGCTCCTTATGCAAAACTATTAAGAATTTCAAGACAGTGACAACAGAGCATTAAACCAAACGTGGAGCTCTTCTGAAGGCAGGGCCTGTGCAATTGCACAGGTCATATGCATATGACGCTGCCCCTGAATGCGGTCCTCAAATTTTTCTCACTGAATTTAGCCCCTGAGCAAGATGCCAGGTGCCCGCACTGCAGACGTTGTAAGGGGCGTCCTAGTGCAACTGATCCTGGTGTCCACTTGGGCCCATGTGGTATCTAAATTCAAAGGAGCTGTTGTGGACAGAGTTGTCCCTTAACACGTGTGCATGACCTACAAAACCACAAAAATATGACCAACAGTCCTTTTCACATTGCATTCCGGTGAAGCCAGGTCTGCCTTAGGGCCTGTTTATATAATTCCAGGTTCTTAGCCCTTTTAGAGGGCACTTACTTAAAACTGGCTCTTGGTTTTCTCTGGTATCTGAATGCCAGGGCAACAGGGGTTAAAAAAAATGATTATCTTGGTGGCAAATGCCAAAATTATTTTTAGGGACCAAACTGGTTTTTTTCTTTCTTTATGAACAAAGTTAAATGGGCCATGAAGATGTAAAAAAAGGGTCCCAGTTTCAGTCTGGAAGGTTAGGACAGGGGGGAAAAAAAGAAAAAGAAAAAAAGAAGGCTTTTTACGTACACTGGCATTTCCAATTCGATTTTGAGTGTTTTAATTGCTGTAAGGCAGACTTGTTCTATCCATGTTTTCAAACCTTTAATAAAGTCAGCTACACACATACATGTCTTGTATGATAAACTTTTCTTTTTTCTTTCCTTTTTTTGGTGAATCAAATAATGGGGCCATTGTAGAGTGCATGAGGTAGACAACAGAAACAACGCATGCAGGCAGCATTAAGTCAGCAAAACGCAGTGAACAAGAACCCGGGCTCTAGAGCCAAGCTGCCTGGGCTTGAACCTCAAACCCACACTTACCAGCGCTGTTATCTTGGGAGCCTATCACTTTCTCTGTGCTTTAGTTTCCTCTGATCCTAACTCCCTAAGGTTATTGTTACTAGTTAATGAGTTACAGTTTGTAAAACGCAGGGAAAAGTGTCTAGGTCAGGGTAAGTAATATATGTGTTAGCTGTTATTATTAATCAATAAACTACCTTAATCGGATGAGGGCCATAACAACCTAAATCTCCTGGAAAGACATGGAAGTCTTGGCAGGGCATTGAGCCATGAGAATTTATAACAATCTCATCTGCATCTTAAGAGACCAGGTGACTGCAGAGGTCATTGTGATTGTTCTAGTTCAGATTTGTCCTTACTCTGTCCTTGTTGGCTCTAGAATGTCAGCATGGCCATTTTGACGAGGCCATGTTGATAAGGCAATTTTGCCATGGACGAAAACAAATCATTGAACTTCCCCACCCTTTAAACGTACAGAAGTGATGGGGCCATCTTCGATTCCTGACATTCATCCTGTCTTCCCTGATGCTCCCTCCTTTGTTTCTTTATTAACTCCTTCTGCAGAAAATATCCTGTTTGGGTCTCCATAGCTATGCCACATGGCTTACTTTTGTTTCCCTACACCGCTTATTTCTTCAGTGTTTCTTTACAACTTTTCCCTTAGCTGTTTGCCATCCATCTCCCACTTCCCCAGTAATTGAGTGCCTGTGTAAGAGCACTCTCTCCTCCTTCACCGGCTCTCAGTATCTTGTCCCATGAGGCTGGCTCATCACATCCTTTTCACACTGTGCACCTGTGAGGAGAGTTCATTACCAGTGGCCCTGTTGGGCTAGACAATGAAGAACCTATGTGTAGAGCTTACCTCGGGGTTGAAATTTTACTATCATTGCAACAAGTACAAACACTTCCCCACAAAAAGAATTTAAGAGCAGTTAACAGAATCCAAGTTCAGTTGTTCCAACATTGTTTTTAAATTATGCTCATGAACCATTTCAAAGTGCTGGTTAACTATAATGGTAGCAATGGTATTGACAATAGCGAATATTTAATAGGTGCATTTATGCCAGGCTTTGTTTGCAGTATTTTATATGTACTAAGTCATTGTCATAGCACTTGTAAATAGGTACTGCTCTCCCATTTTTAGATGATTGAACTCTTGATCCCTGCAGTTGGTCTGTGTGTGTGTGAACGACCTGGCCCGAGAATGCAGTGGCGCTATCCTCTAAACCAGTGGTCCTCAGACTTTGGTTTGTATCAGAATCACTTGGAGGGCTTATTAAAAGACAGATTTTCTGATTCAGTGGGCTTGGGTGGTGCCTAAGAATGTGCATTCCTTTTAAGTTCCTAGGAGATGCTTTTGCTGCATTGGCCTGAGCCCAGCAATGGGGAGTTGTGATGTCATTCAAGACCAGAGAAAATTAAGGCAGAAATCCATGGCTATGGGATCACTTCTCACATAAATGAGTTAAGTTGAAAGACCAGTGGTGTGTGTGTGTGTGTGTGTGTGTGTGTATGTGTGTGTGTGTGTGTGTGTGTGTGTATGTGTATATATATATATATATATATATATATATATATATATATTTCTATTTATTCTACTGGAATGAGAAAAACATTGTTTACTTCTTTGTAAAACCTAGAAGTACGTTTATTTGTGTCAATCCAGTCTGCTCTAAAAAAAAAAAAAAGGACTTTTTAGGCCAATTTTAACTTCATAGCAAAAATGAGTAGAACGTACAGAGTTCCCAGATACCTCTTGCCCACAAACACACACAGCCTCCCCCACTATCCGTATCCCCCCTTAGAATAGTACATTTGTTACAATTGATGAGCCTGACATATCATTGTTGTATCATATTGACATATCATTATCACCCACAGTCCATAGTTTATATTAGGATTGACCTTTGGTGTTGTGCATTCTGTAGGTTTTGACAAATGTATAACAACATGTATCCAAAATCCTGCTTTTTAAAAAAATAAATTATCTTTCACTACAATTAAGTGATCAGATTTTCTTTGCTTTTATGGGATATGCCGCAGTTCTTCTCAGAGGTAAAATAGTATTCGTTTTGTTGAAAGAATCCATCTGCTTCCCCCTTCCATCCTCACCCTCCCAAACACACACACACAAGCCTTTTTTTTTTGAAAGTTAAGAAAGGAGCAATAAAAAGACCTTTTGGCTAATTTAAATTTTTTTCAAAGTTAAGAAATTCCTGATAAAGGACTCTGTGCCTCAGATTTCAATGGCAAATCAGCCATGGGATTAAGTGGATTATTGTAAAAAGCTTTCTCAAAAAGAAAAAGAAATCCACTCATTTTCTTCTGAGTAAGTGTGTCTATGATTTCAGTGACCCCGACGGTACCAGTATGAAACAGCCACCACACGGAGGGATGGCAACAGCTGTTCTCTACCACCAGGGAGGACGGTGGTTGTCTGCGCAGTGCACGGCTGTGAAAGGCTTCTTGTCATTATGTAACTCCCTGTATTGTAGGTGGTGGGGATGTCCTTTCGACAAAGCCTCACTTCAGTATATTAGCCATATTTGAAAGGCAGTGTGTTATGGTGGAAAGAGCCTACATGTTTTTCAATTCAGTCAGGTCTGGGTTTGAATCTTTTTTTTTTTTTTTAGATTTTTTATTTATTTATTTGACAGAGATAGAGACAGCCAACGAGAGAGGGAACACAGCAGGGGAGTAGGAGAGGAAGAAGCAGGCTCCCAGCAGAGGAGCCTGATGTGGGGCTCGATCCCAGAACGCCGGGATCACTCCCCGAGCCAAAGGCAGACGCTTAACGACTGAGCCACCCAGGCGCCCCTGGGTTTGAATCTTAACTTCAACACTTGGGCAGGTTTTTCAGTGTCTCAGAGATCATTGAAATGGTGGCGATAAATGACAAAACCCATCTCCTCAGGTTACTGTGAACCTTAGCAACGTGCTAAAAAAAATGCCAATAAGTGAGTACTAATGTCTATCATCGTTTTTGCCAAAAGCACTTCATGAAAGCAATCATTCAGACTCCCACAAAGATAATTATTTGGGTGTTAATTTATGAATTCACTTGTTCGCTTCTTCACTCATTTATTCATTTTTATGGAGCATTTGCGTAAGAGCTCCCCACGAGGCACTGGAGCATGTCTACCGCTTCCTTCTTCATAATGATAGGAAGATATTCTTGAAGTATCAACATTAAATATTTCAAATGGTTATAAAAATATAGGCATAACATGATATTTTATTTTTAAGTTTGAAGAGTTGGAGAGAGAGAGATAAGGACCATCTCTAAATGTTGCAGTGATTTTCTAGGGAAGTGAGATTACACGTATTTTACATTCTCTTCCTTGTTTTTATTTACATTTTCTAACAGTTTTTACAATGACTGATGAATTGGGGATGAGGAAAAAAACATCAATTTTTATTAAAATTTTTGAAAAGTGGCTGAGTCTGATCATAATCATTAATGGTAATCATTGCTTGGTTCCCTCTGTGTATAGGACTTTGTTGGGGGACAGAGGGAGAGATAAGAAAGTGTTTAAGAGTCTTTTTTAAAAGTTATAAAGGGAGATAATTCTTACAAGAATTTTAAAAAAGTTATAAGGGGGGATGCTTCTCATATGCTTATAATATGGTTACAGAACCCGCATGTATAGTAACAATACAAGTTGCATTGTTATTATTTTTGTTGCTTGCCACATCTAATTTGATCAATGATATTCCACTCTCTTAATCAATTTTTAAAAGGACAAAAGATAAAGTTTAAAATTTAGAAATAAAGGACAATCAAAATTATGAGAAATATAACACATATCTTGCCTAGAGAAAAAAATCCTCTTAAAAAAATCTTAGAAACCTTCTTGATGTTCCAAAGTTAAATATTACATATGTTTGCTCTCTTAGGATAAGGAGTTTAACAAATTTAGTTTCATTTTATCCAGGTTAATGTGAACATTAATAGGCTCGTCCATTCTAAAAGTATTTACCCTGTTCCTGATGATGTCATTTACCACGTCTGAGTGATTATGGGAAGAAAGTCAAACTAGATAGGAGATGAAATCACATTGGAGCTCTCCACTATTATTAAGCTTGTGACAAATAGTGGGGGTTGTCCTTTGTATAAAATATCTTGCTATTTCCCATCACATGTCAGATGTCAATTGTTCTGAGATCACAAATATAAAAACAACATGAATTTAACAAGAACAATTTCTTAGGTATAAACCAATTCAACAGCTGGAGTTAGACTATTTTAGAATGTTGAGGTATATGCAAGGACTGGGAAGACTTAGCAGAGTTATGGGTTCTGGAGACACAATATTACAGTTGTGGTATTTGCCAATAGTTGGGAAATTTCTACCTATTCCTGCTACTGGACACCTGGGTCACTTGTTGATATTGCAAAAGCCTCAGCATTTATATTTGTAGTTTGAGACCCGAGAAAGCCTCGTAACAGCTGATACATTCTTTCCAGCAGGAAATCCAATTATACTTCAAGGGCTCATACCAGCAAAAATAATTATTTCTTTTTCAAACTTGATTCAAATCATTACCACAACTGTCAGGCCTAAAGTGGAAAAAAATGTTACATCAGGGATTATGATTATTTTTTAAAGGAAAACAAAATGTGATGAATATTATTTATTCCCCAATTCCGTATCTTTGAAGAAAAATTGTGTATAAACGGTATGATTCTTACCAACTTAAACTGGTTTTATTATGGATTTGATTAGTCAATTATAAAAAAAGAGGAAAATGTATCCTGTTGAATGCAAACATGTCTGTGGTTGATAAGAGGCAGTTTCAGGTAAAATGGCCAGCAGATGATCCGTTTAGTGGTTCATGGTGGTCAAAGGTGGGTGATATGGTGGACATCTGTGCACTTGGGCTCAGGGATGCAGCTGACAAGAGAGCAGTGATGGTTCTAACACTGGGTACCATAAAAGGTTGAGGCCCATCGACCACAATGCAACTCATTCCACAAACATCTTTTGGGCTCTCTGAGCTAGGCATCACCCTTTATTGGGTATCAAAACCCAAGGCACATCTCTATTTTGAGGAGCTGCCAGCACAGGGGGGAGATTAGATAGATATCAACACTCTGGGAGAGGGTACTGCCTTGAGTAAGGAGTGCTAAGATTCCTAAGGTGGTGAGAAGAGGGTTTTAGTTTTGTTTTGTTTCATTATTGTCTTTTTCTTATAGGAAGAAAGGGTACCGAGGCTTACAAAGGTCATATAACCAAAAAGTGACCAAGAAAGGACATGAAGCCCGTGTCCTTTCTGCATACTATGCCAACCTCTCTGAGGGTAGGAAGATCTTGCTCAGGCATTAGATGGAAGCAATGGGACAGACATGAATTGAAAGATTTTAAGAGATAAGATGGGGGACTGGTTGAATGTTGAATGTGACTTAGGGGAACAAGCCAGGATGACTCTTGGGTGGAGCTCTGGCTTGGACAACAGGGAAGATAGTGACACCATTTACCAAGGAAGGGAAACAGTGCGTAGGAAAGACAGCAGGCAGGGTAGCGATCTCAGTTTTAGATCTTAGAGCTGCTACTGCTTGTGAGTCTAGCTGATATTTGGAGCCCACAGAAGAGGCAAATGTGTTTTGGAAGTCCTCGGCATACAGGGAGTGGTTGAAGTTGTGCGTGAGGATGGCATTTCTCAAGGAGAACATGTAGAGAAAAAAGTGATATGAAGCTAAGATCCTGAGAAACACAGGAGTGGGAAGAGGAAAGTCAGCCAAAGATGAGTTAGTAAAGAGATGATCTGCAAAGAAGACAGGGAACTAAAAGTATATGGTGGTAAAGAAGTAAGAGACATTGGTTTCAAGAATGGTGATAGTTGGTAACAAAGGCTAATAGTTGCATATTGCAGGTGAAGCACTGTTCTAGACACTTTATATAATTCTTCTTTGACTCTCACAACAACTCCATGAGGTAGGTGCCATTGTTATCTTCATTTTATAGCTGTAGCTTGACAAGAGTCATGCAGTTAGAAGACTGTAAAACTGAGATTTGAACCCAGACAGTCTGGCTCCAGACCTCATGCATTACACTGCACGATACCAAGAATTTGGCCTTTAGAGTTTCCATAGAGGCTGCAAAATGGGGTGGTTTCTTTATCTTACTTTTTGCTTTTTATACTTATTTTCCCTTTCAAGGTTAACCTTGAAATTCTTTCAAGCCCATCTTTTTTTTTTTTTTCTATGAAAACTCCCATAAGAGTGACTTTTTAGAGTGCCCATTGCCCTGGGGACTGCTCGGCTTTCATCATTCTCCTGGTATAAGCTCAAATGGGAGTACTTAACACGGCATCTGGTCCATAACAAATGGTTGTTGAATGAAAAAAAAATGAAGTTGCCTCATTAGACAACTATCTGTGATGTTTTCAACACATTCGTCTAGTATCCATACCATACCATACCATACCATACCATACCATACCATACCATACCATACCATAGCCAGCGTCCAAGATAACTAAAGGGATCCTTGTTTCCTGGTATGCATGCCCTTCTCTAATCTCCTGCCCTCTGTGGTCTGAGCTTAGTATCTTGCTTCTAACAAATAGACTAAAGCAGAAGTTAGGTTGCATGCCTTGGAGATTAGGCCATAAAATGCAGGGTGGCCTCACTCTCTCTGAGGGAAGCCATGTTGTAAGCTTGCTGTGTGGAGAGGTTTACACAGCAAGGAACTGAAGCCTCCTGCCAACAACCATGTGAGTAAACTGGAAAGTGGATCCTCCAACCCCAATCGTCTTTAGAGATTACAGCCCCAAATGACACTCGATTTATGGGAACCAACTCTCTAGGGTTTCCAGGGACTTTTTCAGTTTTAGCACTGACATTCTGTTTCCTGGGAAACTCCTCTGTTTCATGAAAACTGGGAGTGTTGGTCACCCTAGCTTGATCACAAACCTCATGAGATCCCCTGAGCTAGAACCATCAGCTAAACTGCTGTCGGGTCCCTGACTTTCCAGAAACTGTATGAGATATTGTTTATTTTTTATGGTAATTTAGGGGCAATTTGTAACCAGCATTGGGTAAGTAATATACACACCATATCATCCTCTACCAAGAAGCCAGATTCTGTTCCTATCAAAAATGATGTTGAACCAGCAAAATACAGGGGAATAGGCTCTATTTTTCTACACTTCTGCTTAGATTTTTCGGATCCTATTTTCCTGTATGGCAGAGAATGTTTTGTTTTTTCCTGATACCTTAGTTTTTCTTTCAACTGCTATGAAGAAATGTTATTAGAAGAACTTCTCACTGGATTAGTAGGAATACCCTACATGAAAATTAAAGAAATTACTGCCTGGGACATCCTAAAACAAAAAGAAATGCTTAAAGCAAATAAAATATTAAGTACTGACGCTTTTTCTTCTATCTTTTGCTCTTTTTCTCTATAGCTCACGGAGAACAGCCTGGAGTAAGGGTTTCATGATAGAGTAAGCTGATTTAGTCATCAATGGGATGTTGTATTTGTTAAGTTTTACAGGTGTGTTTATAGTTTAGAAATGAAAAAGATGGCTGTTTTGCATAATTAGAGGATGAATCTAGGATTCCACAGTATAGCAATAAATGTGACTTTTTCAATACCATGCTTTCCCCCACCCATGCTAGGCTTAAAACATTTGTGGATTATACATTGTTTTATGTAGGGCTTTGGCTTCCAGTATATAAAATGACTTGGTGATACTAAATTTTAAAGATATTGTCTAAATATCTAAAGATACAGCTTTTATTAATGGTACGTAGGTACTGTGGTACTGCAAATTATTAACCCAACCCCATATAATGAACTTTTCAAGCTTAGACCAACACATTTGCATGTAATCTAAAAGAATATGTGCATTTATTTTTTCTATTTTTTTCATCTACTCTCTCTACCTATAATTGTCTACTTGTATAAGCTTTATTCTATTATGGAAACTTGAGTCTTTAGAAACTGTTATTTAAGAAACTTATGGCACTCTGAATGACCGAGTCAAATGCCTTTGGAGGAAGGGCATGGAAAATGAAGAGCACACTGAGTCCTTGAGGTAGCTGAAGGGATCCATGAGTCTGGAGGGTTTTAGGGTTGGGTTTCACGAGGGTGTTTGGATTGGAGGCTCCCCAGTGGATGAAAGTGGAATGTAAATCTCCAAATGCTAATATTGCAAAATTAGAAAATAAACCAGTGTAGGTGGAAGAATGTATTGAGTTCTATCTAATCTAGAATAAAATATTCAAGGCAATTTTAAAATTCTTTATTTTTAAAGTTTAAGTGAACATTAGTGATATGTAACATAAGATTTAACAAAGGAAGTATTATGCAGGTACAGAACTAAAGACTTTCTTGTCTATAAAACTGGAAAACTTTTTGACAAAAACGACTATTATTCTCCCTTCCAGTATTTCCTTGTTCCCCATCATCTCCCAAAGGATGTTAGATGCATCATCCAAGGTTGCTGCTGCATTCCTTCCGGCCTTTTTTTTTTTTTTAAGTTAAAAACTCTGTCTCTTAATTTTTCCCTTTCTGTCATTTTTAACACAGTGGGTAGTAATTATCTGACTTGTTGTGTTTTTATTTCTTGAAGGCTCTTGGTTTCTTTTTCAGATCTCTTCCGAGAGTTCTTCCGTTGTCTATGCTTCTTTGCTCTTGTCTTAAAAATTATTCACATCCTATTCCCTGAAACTTCCAGTTTCCACATGCTTAATCACTGCCTGTGAAACCTGCCTGTTGTAACCTTTCTCGCCTCTGACCTGCAGCGCCCAGATGCTTCCTGTGAGACAAAGCCCAGGCGCTGACTTGTGAGTTACAGGAAGCACTGTTCTTTTTTCTGGAGTTGAAAATGCTAAAATAGTGTAAAAATGCACTATGTTATCTCTTGATTATTGGAAGGGTGGTTCCCATGCTTTTAGATTTTCCTTCTTTCCTTTCTGGTGGCCAACTTTAACCAAGTTTCACATCAGTTACCACCCCTGTACCGGGGCGGGAGAGAAAGTAGACAGACAGGTGAAACTCGTCCTACTTGTTGGTGTCTCCTATGGAAAAAGTGTAACAGAAGGACATGAAAACTATAGGCGACCTCTGACTGTGTCCTCTCCTGTCACACCATTTCCACAATGGGAGCTATTTTAAAATTATTACTTTTGAAACACAATTTGAGGGCCACATTTAGATCTGGATGCATTTGATATTCTGCAAGTCTATAACATTTCAAACAAAATCATGAGGCTGAACTGTTAAAAGGAAATGTGACAAAATCATTTGTCATATTCCTCTCTGCCTTCTCTACAATGGAAAGAAAGGACATCATATCTTAGACTGATACAATGCTAAAAGCCCAGTCAGCCGGAAGCCAACCTGTTGTTCCACACTCATTCATTCAACAAGTACCCATGAGAGCCAGTTCTTGTCAGGTATGATGCTGAAGACTGAGGATGAGTATGCAAATGGAGATAAACAAGACATCTAAGGTCTTGGAGGAGAGAAGTTCAACTACCCTGCAGTGCAAAGGAGGGTGTTGCTGTCAGAATAGTTTTAGGAGATTACAATGAGCTCATTCTCAAAGGATGAGTAGAAGCTAGGCATAGGGGGTGTTGGCCAAGGTGAGGGGAAGATAAGAAGAGATAGGAATGGAGACAGCTTAAACAAATATGAAGGCAAGAAATTGAACGCTGTGTGGGAAATGACAGACATTTTGAATTTTCTGAAATATGAAGTGTGAGATGGAGTGGTAAAAAAATTAAAGGTGTGAAATCGAGTGGCAAGAAATGAAGGCATGGAGGTGGGCAAGGGGCTCTGTTCTATGTAAAAGAGCTTGGTCTTCAATGTGAGGAGATAGGGAGCCATTACAGAGAGAGATATTGTAGATCTAATTCTGGTGGCTAGTGGAAGGTGAGAAGAACGTCAGTGAGATGGTTGAGGAGGTTAGCACACTGTGTAGGAGGAGACAAGAGCCTTAGTATTAATACTAGCAATCAGGATAATAATGGATACATTTTAGAAGTAAAATCATCATAATTTTGTGATTTTAATGATTACATGTGAGGGTTGAGGGAGGGGACAGTCAAGAATGATACACAGGTTTCTAGTCTAAAGATTTGTTTCAATGGCAATCCCATAACAACGAAATAGAAAATAAAAGAAGAGGAACAAATTTAAGGGAGAAATAGATAATTTCAGCTTTGGACATGTTGAATTGAAAGTTCTGTTGTATATTCTGATGGAGTTATGCAGCCTATAGTTCAGCGTAAGAATCTCAATCTTCAGTGCGAGATTTGGAAGCTATTAGCAGACATATAACCCTTGAACTACATGGGTAGATAAAACCACAGAGGGACAGAACATAGACGGAAAATGGTGAGATAAAGCTCTATATGCCTGGGCAATACTGAATGGTTGTGCAGAGAAAACAGGCTAAAGGAAGACTCACAGAAATATCAGGAAAACCGGGAAGATGCAGGAGCACGGAGGCCAAGGGCATAGAGTTTTAAGAAGCAAGAGGAAACAACAGTATTAAAATCCAGTTGCCTTCTACAGGTGAAGACTGAAAAATATCCTTTGGGTGTAGTAACTTAGAAGTTGCTTGTAACGTTAGGAGGAACAATAGAGCAATTTCAATCAAGTAATGAAGCAGATGTCAGATTTCACTTGCATTCTTAAGCAAATGGGAGTGTGGGTTGCACTTCTGATAAATTTGGAAAAAGGAATAAAAGATTTGAATGGTAGTCCATGAGATAGAATGGGGGCAAAGGAGAATTTTTTTTGTTTTTGTTTTTTTTAATGATTATGGGAGAGTTTTTTGGTTTTTTTTTAAGATTTTATTTATTTATTTGACAGAGGGAGAGAGAGAGCACAAGTAGGGGGAGTGGGAGAGGGAGAAGCAGGCTCCTTGCTGAACAGGAAGCACGATTTGAGCGAGACTCGATCCCAGGACCCTGAGATCATGACCTGAGCCAAAGGCAGATGCTTAACTGACTGAGCCACCCAGGGTCCACTATGGGAGTCTTATACATGTTTAAAAACTATTGGAAGAGAGAGGTAGAGAGGAAGAAGCCAGAAATGAACTTAAGCTTCCAGTGTTTCTAATACACTGCCCTAACCTAGCAGAGCTGTGCTGAGTACAGAAATTCAGAAACCTGGGCCTTGGCAGTGCAGAATCTGGTTAATCCAGTTCTGCAAACCACTGTTAACTCACTAAGGAAATACGTTGTCTTTCTGGTTAGCACATTGCTTGGGGGTGAGTTGGGTAATTAGATGGATTATTTGTGGAGGTGTGATTTAACTCCTTTGTGTTTATGGAACACTGCTGGGGTCTTAGGAAACAAAAATTGAATGGAAATTTAGGAAAGAGAATTGGTGAAGGTATTAAAAAGAAATGAAAAGCAATACTTATCATGAATGAATTGCTTGAAAAGTTGAATGTAGTATCTAAAATAAAAGTTTTTGGATTAAGTAAACTAATCTTGCCCCTTATTAACATGGATTATTGAGGGCTGTTTCTACTCTACTTTCATCCTATTTTCAAAATAAATGTTTAATAAATAAATGCTTAAACTTACGACTTCCTCTAGGCAGTGGTTTCTTACTTTTACCTATAAGAAAGAGGGTTTATCTAGGGGCGCCTGGGTGGCACAGCGGTTAAGCGTCTGCCTTCGGCTCAGGGCGTGATCCCGGCGTTGTGGGATCGAGCCCCACATCAGGCTCTTCTGCTATGAGCCTGCTTCTTCCTCTCCCACTCCCCCTGCTTGTGTTCCCTCTCTCGCTGGCTGTCTCTCTCTCTGTTGAATAAATAAATAAAATCTTAAAAAAAAAAAAAAGAAAGAGGGTTTATCTTAAAAACAAAAACAAAACAAAAATAAATGATTCTGGATACATCAGGTGTCAAGTCCAAACAACTAGAATGCGAAAGACAGTGGAGTGGCCGTGCCATGTTTGGATAGAGCTTTAACAAGACTTGGGAAAAAATGAGGCCATTTTCTTCTTTTGGTATTTTTTCTTATGCTTTTCAAGCAGGCCTTTTAAATTTTTTTTAACAATATTTACTTATTTCCTTCAGAGAGAGAGAGACAGAATGCATGAGCAAGAGGGGCAGAGGGAGAGGAAAGAGCATCTCAAGCAGACCTCCCACTGAGCACAGAGCCCAATGTAGGGCTCGATCTCATGACCCTGAGATCACGACCCTGAGATCACAATCCTGAGATCACAATCCGAGAGGAAGCCAAGTTGGTGGCTTAACAGACTGCACCACCCAGGCGCCCCAGCAGGCCTTTAAACTTTTAAGGATATTCTTCCTGCACTCTTCTTATGCAGGAATACCCCACTTTACCTGTGATAGATGTGTTCCTGAAAATTGGCAAATAAAATCTCATTCAAATGCAGTAAAAGACCTATTTGAAGAAATCGTGTAGCAAATCTTTTCATAAACCCAAGGAGCCTTTTTAAATGGATCCGTTTAAAAGGTAGGCATTTTTGTGAATCAGGCTTTGTCAGGTGGGTGTGTAGCAATGTCTATAGCAGACAAAATCCTACTGTAGACAAAGCCGGAGAACTTTAACCAGAGTCATCTCCAAATTCACTCCCATGACTGATGTTCTGATCAGCAATAATTGATCCTGAAGATCAGGACCCAGGTCTTTTTCACCCAAGTGTAATTCTGCTGAGCTGTCGGAGGACAAAGAGAGCAGGATGCCCCCTGGAATGTTAGTAAGGTGAACTGAACTAAGACAAATAGAGTCCAGAGCACAGATGAGCCTCGCCTGCATGTGGATGAGAAACAACTGTGGTTCACAGAGCATTCTAAAGCACAATCACTAGGGTGATCTTGGGCCAAAGGTTCCAAGTGATTTCACAACACAAGGACCTGAGACAGGTTCTGCAAAGAACCTCTGAAAAGAGCATTGACATAGTTCTTTGATTTATACAATTCCTAAATATCACTTCATATGCATCTTGGAGAAGTTAGATACCATATACTCATAATGGCTTTACTGCTACATTTGATGAGCACAATTATATTTCATTTGTTATCATCTCTACCGACTCCTCCGTTTTCCCAGTTTTTCTAGTTGACCTTTCTTTTCTCTGCCTTTACCCTTAGCTTCAGTAACACCTTCCGTCAAGTATCATCGTGACATACGTTTTGTCAACACACACTCTTTTGGACATGGTTTATCTTATTTTTTACCCCCTGACATGAAATATAGAGCAATTTGAGAGAAATACCACACATCGTATTCACATATTCAGATGCAGACATTTAGTGATATCCTGCTCTCTGCACTCATTTCGGCTTTTCTGTTTTTAAGGATAACAAAAAATATTTTGCCATGCCTTAAAATTAATAAAGGACTTTCACATTCACTAGTCTATTCACTTTTCATAACCATCCCAAGAGAAAATATTACGAATTTTATTTTTCAGAGAAAACGGATGCTCTCAGAGGTCAAGCAACTCTGAGTGGGTGGACCAAGAACCTGTATGTGTCCTGAATATTCTCCTAGGGAATCAATGAGGCTATTCCCCCAAGTAGATTTAAGAAATTCCCATTGTTACTTTGAGATAACAACAAGGAAGTTTGGAAAGCAAGTGACTTAAGGAAGAATCAAAATCATTGTCAGCAGCAGTCACAGCTGCATGTTGGGCCACCAACAAGCTCCCGGGACAAATGCCTGTTGACTGCAAGGTATTTAGAACTCAGAGAAGATAAAAAATTAATCCAGGGACTATATTGGTCAAATCAGGCCTTAATTAGCTTTGAACGCAACTAATATAAAAACGGCAGAGTAAAAGGAAACCTAGGATGCATTTCTTGGGTAGATGAAGATTTCCAGTGGAGGGCTGGTGTCCATTTGATTAATTATGAAACAAATTCTCAAGAAATTATTCCCTCCCTAAGTGTCAGCACCTTCCAACTGTGGATTTGGGCCTGGGTCCGGTTGGTTGTGAGAGACCTAGCTGAGGTGAAGGGCACATGACAGTTGCGTCATCGACATTGTTGCACATTTGAGGTGTGTTGAGGAGCTGTGGGGGCTCAAGTGACTACCTCTCTGGGTGGGGCATCTCTTTGGCTCTGATTCTGGTGCTGACCTGGCACATAGTTTCAGTTCAGGCCCAACAGTGGGCCTCATGCCAGGGGCCTCCTGTGGGCAACCTCATTACCGTGGCTACTTCTGTTGCTCAACTCCCAGTGCCGGCCATGAAGGTCCAGACAGGGTGATAACACTTTATCTCCCTAACTGTTATGGGCTGCAGTGAGAGAGCCAGTGAGGGTGTGAAATCACAAAATACCCTTCAAGCGTGAGGGATTCTGAAAATGAGCAATCAAGTAATAAAAACGTCAAGCGAAATGAAAAACTTTTCCTTCAGGCATGCACAACAGTAGCAGCCCACATAGAAAAATTCCATTTGGATAAAGGATTCCAAGCTTTTGTGGTAAATTCTTTTTCTGATATCTGAAAAGGAAAATCTATCTTGAGCTTCTAGTGTTTAGAAGCCTATAGGCATATAAAAATCATCATCGTACAAATAAAATGTTCTCTGTCAATTATATCTCAATTAAAAAAAATCGTTGTTTAACCTGAACACAGGAACTAAGTTATGCTCGCCATAGGACTAGATTTGATTGGCTCATGGACTTTCAGGAATTCACTGGGAAGACAATGAAATACCACCACATACTTTTCTGTATGTGGAACAACTGGCACTTATCTACTGTTGGCAGGAATATAAAATGGTACCTCATTTTGTAAAACCATTTGGCAGGGTCTAATAAAAAGATGTTTACACTATGGCTTATCCATTTCATTTTTAGATATACATCCATAAAAAGACTTTTACAAAAATATTCATGGTAGCATTATCTATAATAGGCCTCTGATGAAAACAACGCAAATGTCCATTGACAGAAGAATGAAGAAACCGGGGTGGGGAGGGATGGGGTAACTGGGTGATGGACATTGGGGAGGGTATGTGCTATAATGAGCACTGGTTATTATATAAGACTGATGAATCATAGACCTCTATCCCTGAAACAAATAAATACATTATATGTTAATTAATTGAATTTAAATGTAAAAAATAAATTTAAAAAAATTTTTAAAAAGAATGGATAAGCCAGCTGTAGCATATATATACATATATATGATTATTATTCAGCTAATGCATTCAAAAATGTTTTGAGCAAAAGAATCTTGATACAAAAAGTAGGTGTATGATTCTATTTACATAAAATTCAAGAATAGGTCAAACTCCTCTATGGTTATAGAATTTCGAATAGTGCTTACCTATAGAGGTGAGAGGAATATGGGAATTATTGATTGTGAAAGGACTGAAGAAACTTTCTGGAGTTGTGGAAATATTTTCGATCTTGACCAGGCTACATTGAAATTTACACAATTCATCAGGCTGTAGACCTAAGGTTTTTATTATACTGCATGTAAATTACACTTCTATAGAGCACTATGAGCATAAATTAAAGAAAACTCTTAAGTAAAGAAATATTTGTAAGAGTGACAGGGGAAATTCGTGTTGGTCCTCAATGAGGACGACCTGAATAAGTGGTTTAGCTGGTGATGAGTTTAACCCATGTTACGGTTTTTGTGGGAGACAGCTTTTTCATCATTCCTAGGAGGGTTGGGAGGATAGAAATAAAGATAGTTTATGGTGGCATATTGATTCAGATCCCTAGCTTAGAAAGGATGGAACACAGCCATATTTCAGTGTCTTGAGGGCCATATAATTTCAATACATGAAGAGACAACACCTTTATCAAGACAGTGTCATCTAGAAGGAGTGGAAATAACAGTGGAGACAGGCGATGTTCCTGAGCATGCTGGTTTTCCACTAGAAGCCTGGGAAGGATTATCCTATGCCCAGTGGATTAAACTTGTTCCAGAATGCACAGGAGATCGTTGCTGGGGATACTTCCCAACTACATCTTGGGGACAGGGATGTCGTGTTAAAGAAGGCTGAAATTTTGCATGAAAAAGGGAGAGAGAAGTTAGAGACACTGACTTCAGCTATACTCAAGGCTGATGAGCAACCAGGGGCTAACACAGGGGCACTAGGCTGCCTTAAAAAAGGAGATAGTACATACACGTGTTCGTATTCATGTGTGTGCTCTTGGGACCCAAGGTCAAAACTTAATGAGTTTGACAAGGATTGATTGTCAATTTAATTCTATAACGTTGAGTGGTTAGAAACTAACTTTTAGTTTCCAGACTTTCAAAATAGTAAAGGTGAGCTTGCCAGGAATTTTCTAAAATCCTATAGAAAGTCCAGTAGGATCTGCCAAGGGTTAGAGTCTCCATGGCGGCAAATAGCTATGCCCAGTAGGAGAGGATCCCCATTTCTTTAGAAATGGCTTGCTGATAGGTCTGAGCCATCTCGAGTGCTAGGACTGAGAGCTTCCCACCCATGGCGTGCCGAGGCAAAAGCAGAAGGCTTAAAAAAGACTATTTCCTTATCCACAGAAATGGTTCACAGATAGGAAGTGGCACATACCCACGAGCTCAATTAATCTTCCCAAAGCAAAAAGGCAGGGGATTCACTTTATTATGGGTTTTCTATCTGAACACTCAGGTGATAGAGCTAATCTAACACATGAAATCTTTGCGAGGTGTCCATCAGGAGGCACGAGTGACAATTTCCAGGGTATTAGATTAAATCTTTGAAATTACTTGTCTTATAACAGGAGATACAGGGATCATGGTGAGACAAAATACTAGACATTTCAGTTTTGCATTTAGAAAACATCCCTGATCCGCAGGAGCTATTGTTTTATTAAACATTCTGGCTCAGCGTAAAAATAAATTTCATCAAAAAAACTGAAAAATTAAGGAGAGTGAAGTCATGAAAAGAGCATGGATGTTGGAGCCAAACAGACTTGGGTTTGCGTGTTGTCCTCGCCGGTTGCTAGTGAGTCTTAGTGAGCAGAGGTTAGGTTAGGATATGCAGCTGCCCGGTCTCAGTAGTTTCCAACAGAGATTTATTGCTCGCTCACGTTACATGTTTTATTGGGTTGGCTATGTCTTTGCTCTATGGTTTCTTTATTCCAGAAACCAAAATAAAGACACAGCCTGTATCTTGTTATTGAGGACGTTGTTGGCCTCATGGGAGAGGAAGAAAAGAGGACTCGTGGTGAACAATGTGATGTTTCTGCTCATTGGCTTAAACAAGGCCCAACGCCAAGCCTGGGTCAATGATGGATTGTGGAACTTCACGTAGGGAAGGGCCCAACTGGAAGCAGAGCATTTGGAGAGTACTTGGAATATAATTGACTTCAGTGATGTCAGCGAAGTTACTTTTCTAAATCTTAACACCCTCCAACTGTAAAGCAAGGTTAACTATCCCTGCCTCATACAATAGTTCCTAGTAAATAAATGTAAATTAACTGACGTTTAACACACTGAACAAATCTAGCTCTGTTCTTTCTTCCTTTGTAATGTCTATACATGAGCACCGATTTGCATTACTGTGAATTTCAAAAATTAATCCTCGTAAATCATAATTTCTTGACAACTGTCTATTGGCCATGTGCCCTGGAATTCAGTAATCTGAAAGAAATATAAGACATTGTCATTTTTTCTTTAAAATGTCACTAACCTGTGGAGGAAACTAATACTAACAATTAGAGTGTGGAGTGTAATAGTGTTTCCGTTGAGCTTTATGCAGGAGAACATGGGAGGGGAAACAGTCTTATTAGTTCTGTTTTATAGTTAAACTAGTTCGATAACATTTTTTAAAAATTCATCAGTTTACTAATTAGCAAAATTTTAAGACATTTTTCTTCTGATTATTAAGCAGTCATGAATGTACATTACAAAAAGTGAAAATATAGAAGAGTATTTAAAAGAAAAATAATCATGCATAATCTCACTCCAAAAATATTCCTGGTTAACATTTCACTATATTTTCAGTCTTTTGTGTGTGTATGTGTATGTGTGTGTGTTTATAATGTTGTACTACTGGAATCATAATGCATACAGCTTTTTAAAACTTGATTTCTTCACTTAGTAGTATGTTTTACTTCCCTGTCCATAGAAACATCATTTTATAAGAATGCTTAATATCCTTCCATCATATATCATATATTTGTGTACGTAAATCTTCTACATTGGCTATTTCGTGAATCACTCAGCCCTCTGCTCTTGATTCTTTGTGTTGTTTCATTGTTTTGACTTGGTTTTTTGTTTTTTGGTTTTGTTCTGTTTTGCAACTGTACTAGATTGAACATTTATGCACATATATTCTTGTTTGCATTTGGAATTAGTTATTAAGATTAGGGTTCTAAAAGAATAATTTGTTCAAAGAATATGTTTCTTTTTAAAGCACTTGATACATATGACCACTTTGTTTTCCAGAAAGTTTTGGGGGAATATTTTAACAAACATTTTTTATTTTTTAACTACATGCCTAATAGTGAAGGGGTGGGTTTGGGAGTAGGGAGGGATGAGGAGTTGGGGAGGAAGATGAGATGTAGACATGAATAAGACCTGGCCTAGGAAGATCTGGCTTAAGGGGGGAAAATTATAAACAAATAATAAGGGGTACTGTGGGGAAAAAAAAACTGAATGTGGGCTAAATCTAAGAGCAGCCAATGTCAAGGTACTAAATAGGAAGAAGAGCAGCATTTTAAGATCCTACTCGGAAAGAATGGTTTTGAGGCCTAGTTGGTTTGGAGGGCAGGAGACAGATGAGTCAGCAGAGTGGGATGTATAGTTGTTCCCCAATGTCACAAAGGTAGTTAATGACCCAGGATCTGGGTGTTTGCACCACACCACACTGCCTTTCAAGAGGAAGCACACGCATGTACGTTAGAGTCAAATTATTGCAGCAGGTGTGGTGCAATTAAATAACGAAAGGTACACCAGAAACACGTGCTTCCTGACCCAGTGGTTCTCTATCCAGGGACTCAGAGTTGGGTCAGCTGGATTTCAAAACAATTGCTAAAAATTTATTCTGTCTTAGTCCCCATGACTTCCTACAAATTGGCTGTTTTCTGCTAACCTTAACTCTGACCCAAATCATCCCTCTGGGGATTCTAACGGCTGCTATCTTCTCCAAATTGGTATTTCTCTTGATGTTCCCATCCCCCGTCCTCCAACAAATATTTTGGCTATACCTCCTCATGTTTCGTGGACAGCTTAGTATTTATCATTATTAGTTAATATTTAACAATGAGCATACCTCTGCACCAGCACTGTTCCAGCTCCGGAAGTGGAGCTGTGAACAAGAAAGACACAGCTGCTCTTCAGAGGGTGTTTACATTTTCGTGAGGGGAGACAGACAAAAACCAAAAAAGCTAACCAATGCAATAACTTTAGAGGGTAATATATGTTATAAAGAAAGCCAAAATAGGATGTTGTGATAGTGATGGGGCATTGGCCTTGTTTAGTTTCATGGATGGGGAGATACTCTCTGAGGCGATGTCTTTGACTTAAGACCAGAAGGGCAAGAAGGCACCAACCTTATGACGACAGAGGTAGAGTATTCTGTACAGAAGGAATATCCATGGCAAAGTCTCCCAAATCAGGAACAAGCTTGGAATGTTCAAGAAATGGTAAGAAGGTCTGTGTAGCTATAAGTGAGTGAGGGTGAGAAAAGGAAAAGAGGATCTTAGACACAGAAAAGGATCCGCTCCTGTGGGGTCAGGTAAGCTATGGTAGGTTTTGATTTTGTATTAGTCTCAGTAGGAAGTTATTAGAATGCTTAACAGACCACAATGAATGTGCCTGCTTAAAACGAATAGTCATTATAGTAACGGCAGCAGCAGCAGCGAAAAAATAATGAAAAATAATTTGTGTCTTCTGTCTGTATCCCTCCCCCTCTTCCATACGAGATGGGGAGGTAGAGTGAGTGCCAGGGAGGGAGGATACCAGCAAAGGAGCAGAGACCTAGGTAGGGCCCTGAGCATGGGCAGGCTCTGGCCAGGTGGCCAGCAAGGGGCTAGTTGTGCAGTCAGCAACAGAGGGAGTCTGGAAGAGCAGCAGGCTCCGGATGATGGAGATGGAGGATTCATTTTGGACATTTCAGGTGTGGGACAGCTATGGAGTGAGTACCCTGGTGGATTTTTCAGTAGATTTCGGCTGGACAGTCTGAAACTATGATGAAGAATTTGAGACCGAGCTGTAGATTTGGGAGCCCTAAGCATATGTAGTAATCAGCATACACTTTTTATAGGTTGTGGATTAAATGTGGTTTTCAAAAATGTTCAGCAGAGTATTTATTGAAAAAACGCAATTTCCGTGAAGTAATATTTTAGAAGATATTTATCATCTGGAGGCTGCAACAGCTTACACAGTGGTTACTACAGTTTGGGGACCCCTCTTTCTTACCAAACAGACATGAGGCTACAAAGCTGGCCAGGGAGAGCTGTCATTCTGTGGGTGTGAACGCAAATTGCAAATGATGTTTTTTGAGGACAGAAAGTTTTGTTGTTTTGTTTTTTTGGTTTTTTTTTTTTTTAATGAGTATTTTGACTCTACCATCTGTGAGCTGTGAGAGAAAAAAAAACATTACCATGTGGGAAGAAGGAAAATGGCAGTGTGGGAAAAGGCAATGGCAGTGAAGGGCAGGGGCCAACCAGCAAAAATGAGATGAGCCATGGACACGAGCTTTGTGATGGGAGCAGTCACCGGACCATTTAAAAGGTACAGAGGAGAATGTGTTCAGAGTGAGAAGGATTGTGTGTCATCTTTGTTTTCATATCGGGGCAAAGGAAGAGCTCAGCTCTGACAGACAGTAATATGAGGACGACAGCTTTGAAATTTTTGACCAATTTTCTTTAAATAATGTAATTTTAAACCACTGCCCTTGCATTAAGACTTCTGAATGATGTCTGTAGAATGATATATGTGTCTCTGAATATTTCAAGTGAGTCTTTCTAAATAAATGGGCTTTAAAACTATTTTGCAGTATATTTTGTCTATTCATATTCTCTCTACGACTTGATCATCCAGGATTTTCTTCCCCTCTTGCGCTGGCTAACCCAACATTGACAACGGATAGTAAGCAGTTCTGGAAGTGGACAGACTTACACAAGACAACTCTATAGAGCAGTGGTTCTTTGCTATAGTTGTGCACCAGAATCACCGGTGAGACTTATTTTTATTTTACTTTTTTAAGATTAATTAATTAATTAATTTAGGGAGAGAGAGAGCACGAATGGGATGGGCAGGAGGAGAGGGAGAGAGACTCTCAAGCGGACTCCCCACTGAGCTCAGAGCCCACATGGGGCTCCATCTCACAACCCTGAGATCATGATCTCAGTGCTGAAACCAAGAGTCAGACAGACGCTTAACCAACTGCACCACCCAGGCATCCCTATTTTATTTCAATATTGATGGATGAACAACTCCAGATCAAATGAATGAAAATCTCTGGGAAGGAGGACTAGGCATTAATAATTACAAATAAGTCTCTGAGGTGATTCCAACATGCAATCAGGGTTGGAAACTATATAATACAAAGGGAAGAGAATCGAGGAAATGATCCTTAGAAATATCTCGGAGGAACAAGATGGGGCCTAAAATAGGATGGCCAGAGAGACAGACAAAAAACCAGAAGGGGTGGGTTCCTGGAAACCAGGAGACAGACAGAGAATAGCCAACAGCATTAGATACCGAAATCAGGAAAGGCAAAGACTAAATATTCCTCCGGATGTCATTGGTGCCATTTGCATGAGCCACTCCAATGGGACACAGGGTTTTCAAGTGTGTTTGCAGTGATACACAGTAAATATGGGAGTAAAGAAATTGGAGAGAGTGTGTATAGACCACTTTTTCATGTAGCATGGCCATAAGTGGATACAAATATGTGCCCATAGATGAATGAGACATAGAATCAAGGGAGAGCTTCATTTTCTTCTTTTTAAAAAAATATGGACACCTTAGAGCATGTTCATAAGTTTAGGGAGAAGAGTGGTAGAGAGTGAGGAGTTGATGATATGGGAAGGAGGGAGAAAAAGAACAAGGTTCTTGAGGAAGCAGAGGACGATGATATATAACATGAAATATATAACATGATTAACTCTGGTTGAAAAGGAAATCATTCATCTGGATTGAAGAAAAGCAGGAACATAGGAATAAATAGATTTATTCAGAGAAGGGAGGCCCGATGTTATAGGAGGTGAGGCTAAATAACTTCTATTTTCTTTGTGAATTAGAAGGTGAACCTCTCCTATGAGTGAGAAGAGTATTGGTGGAGCTAGTGCCTAGAGGAGAGTGGAAACATTTTGGAAAGGTTGTAGTGTGGAGTGGGAAAAATGGGTGACAGGGTCAAATGGAAAGATGGCAGTGCATCGTTGTGACAGGAGACCCCAGTGCTGATGTTTGGGGGATGTTAGCAATCTGGACACAGTAGTGGAGGTGAATGATGGCTGGATGGATTGAAGCCATGCATTTTCTTGGGTGGACGACTTTGAACAAGAAGGAAGCTGATAATGTTGACAACATTATGGTCTAAGAGGTGGACCATGTGATCCAGATTGTCTAGAAAAGGAAACAAAAGGAAGTGACTGATAGATTGAGAGAAAATGCAGGGAAGGATGAGTCAAAAAGGATGAAAGAGGAGAACATTTGTGGTGGGAAGAAAGGGAAGAGAACACGGATACAGAGAGGATTGTTTGCCAGGGATGGAAACTTTGGAGATGGTATTACAGAGTAGTGATGGGAAGGAGGGGGCACACAGAAGTGTAGGAAGGGATTTTAGCTATATTGAGTTTACAAATCAAATTGGAGGCTAGACAAAAAATTTTAAAAAATATAATAAAGCTGCTGTTTGCAGGTACTGGAAGAGTGATCTGAGCAATGCCTGCTCTGGAGGTTCCGGTAAGACATCATTATAAGGAAGGGCTCCCAGTGACTTCACGGAGAAGAAGAAATACCATCTGTGTCTTGAGGGTGAATATGATACAGAAAAATATGAGCGGGGAAGGGATTTTAGGCAAGGTAGAGTAGGTTTTAATACAGAAGGAAATAAAATTGTATTTGAATAGACCAGTTTGACTAGAGAAGGACTCTTATAGATAAAGTTGAATAAAGGGAAATGACACTGACAGGCTTAGGAGGGCCTTAAATGTATAGCTAACAAGTTTTGATAATGTTATAATATTCCTTATCAATACCTTAGGTAAATAGAACTTCTGCCAAAATGAATACAGAAAGTCCTACCTAATGGTTAGCTCTTCAATTACTATTGACAGACACAGAAAACCAGAAAATTGCCTTCCATTTTAAATGGCTCTAAATTTAATTTTCATGACAAGTATTTAACTTCCAGCAAGATAAATTCTAAAATTCTTTCAGTGTGTAGTACTCAGTGCTGGGTGACATGGATGAATGTGTTTCTACAAGAGCCTTCTTCTTCACCTGATTAGTTAAATTAGGATTCATTTTTTCCGGAAATTGCTTGGAACTCTGACACTCTTTGGGACCCAGTGTTTCTGGGAGGTAACTTCCTTCTGTCTCCTCCATCCTGTCCTCCTATTGCCACAGTTGCCACCTTCCAGATAAATCATTTGGTATTTCCTAGTGGAGTCTCATCCCCACACAGTGAAGTTCACCATTGAAGTTATTCAGAACAAAGGGGATCCTTTAGCAGCTCTGGCCCCACAAGGTTGTGCCTTTTAATTATTAGCCTCTGGTCACAAGGTTGTTACATTCCTCGTGTCACCCAAGGAAGAGATTGCAACAGTGGGGCCTTCAAGATGCTCCGCTTCATAAGATGACTCAGACCATAGAGAAAATTGGTGATGCAGGAGAAGGCCTTCAACTTCCTGTCCCTTCCCCCAAATACATTAACATTTGCATCCACTCAATGCTTTTCCCTCCCCCTCTTAGGAGAAGCAGTGTCCTTCTCTCTGTTTAACTCCAAATCCGTTCCCTACACATTCTTCTCCCATTCTGTACAGCCTTCTCAGAAACCTCACCTATTTATTATTTCCTCTGGCTTATGCTTTCCAATCTTTATTTTAGTGCCTCTTTCCTCTAGGGAGATAAACAACTTCTCTCACAAAACAGTAAAATAAAAACTACCTTGGTGTCGCCTCATTTCTCTTCTGGTGGCATCCATGCTGTCTCCTCTCTTGTGGTCTAGCTTCATAGTCCACATTCATTGCCTCTGCCCTTAATTCACTATTCTAGACTAATCTGGCGGCTGCCCATATGTAATGCTGAAATTCTCTTCTGAAGTTCCTAATGAACTCCTTGTTGCTATTTTTAAGGAACACTCTTCAGTCCTTGCTTCTCCCCCAAACTATCCCAATTTATTCTCCTCTGTGGGTGGTTTTCATTTACTTCTCCCTTGAATGTTGGCTTTCCTCAGAGTTCTGTTCTCAGGCTACCTCCATGCTCACTGGACAACTTTCCAGATTGATCTTATTCTCTCTCACATCTTCACTTGCCACCTGTATGCAGAAGTTTCCCGACATCGCCAGCCCTCAGCTGTCTTCTCAGTCCAGATTGACATCCCCCTACCCAATGGAAACCTCTACTGGAGGTTCCACAGGTGCCTAAACTTAACATGAAAAAACTGAACTCAGCACCTTCCCTTTCTCCCCACCTTCCTCCACCTCTTTACTTCTTTCTGTTATATTAGGTGGAGGTACCACCCTCTGTGTTGTTTCTCCAACTGGAAAATTACCAGTCATCCCTGATTCCTCTTTTCTTTGCATCCTCCACCTAAAATTCGTCACCTCAAATCTCAAACTCATCCCCTCCTTATTCCTGCTGGCACTCCCCCTTTGTGGACCTTTATCATGGCTCTCTATGACACAGATAGTCTTCTAACCTTTTCCTTAACTTCAGATTTCTTCACCTGAATTCATTCTCACATTATCACTGGAGGGGTGGTTCTTTTTTGGGGGGGAGGGACAGAGAGAGAGAGAGAGAATTTCAAGCAGGCTCCACACTCAACGTGGAGCCTGATGCAGGGCTTGATCTCACAACCCCAAGATCATGACCTGAGCCAAAATCGAGAGCTGGCCTCTCAACTGACAGAGCCACCCAGGTGCCCGTTGAGGGCTGGTTCTGAAATGCAGTCTGACTGTGCCCATTTAATGTTCAAGCAACATGCAGAAAAGTCTTTGCAAAGCAAGTAAACCCCTCCTTATTTCTAACTACACTCTTCTCCTGTCTTCATGTTCCTCTCTCTTTATCCCTCCTCATATTTGCTTTCTCTGAAGCCACCCAGAGCTACTCTTCCCAGATTTGCCATGCCTGTTTTTGCACTTGCATTAACATTTCCTTCTGCCATGCACACCTGGTCTTTCTTTCCTACTCTTTATGTCTCTTTCAATGCCCCTGCTGTCATGAGAGATGGAGCTGGCTGACCTCCCTGTACTCCCAGCACTCTGCACCTGCAATGATTACAGCTTCTGGCACACACGTAGCATTTCTTACATGTCCAGCTCCCTCGCTGATATGGTAGCTCTAGGAGGTAGGATCTGAGTCTGATTTATCACTCTATTTCCAGAATTAGGATGAGGGCAGTGCTGGGCACAGAAGATGTGTTCTATGAACAGGAGAAAGAGTCCCATTGTGGGAGATTCATTTGAGCTGGAGGGGCCTTGAGGTACTTCTGAGCTTTCCTCTGATTTGGAGGGCGGTGACAACTCCACAGTCTCAAGAAATCTACTCAAAAAACTATTGTAGTATCAGTCATGGTTTACATGGGAAGATACTAAAAATCTCCCTAGTACAAAGGTTCTGTCTAGACATAGAAAAGGTTAAATAAATATTTAGTAAATTAATGATTGAACAATTTAGTGACTGTAATATTAATTTTTTCTATTCCAAAATAGCCTTGTCAAGGAGAGTACTTTATTAAAGAATGAAACATCACTTTTATTCTCTAGGGCAAAGGAGGAGTCTATTTTTTTCAAGTTTTTTTCTTACAGCAGTCAGAATTTATTTGATGTTTGGAGATTGTTTCCATTCCATTCCATAATAGCTTGCTTAAACACTTCTCAGGAGACTTTACATACTGATCCTAAATGCATTGTGTGTGTGTGTGTGTGTGTGTGTGCTCGTGCACACGCACACACACATGCAAGCCTGATGCTTATTTATTCTTTTATGTTTGTGGAAAGGAAATACTGTATTTACATCTCACTTCAGCTTTCTCAGCACTCCCTTCCTTTAGTCCAGGGAATATGCATCATGCTGAGGTTAACTCTTTCTTGACAAACCCAGAGCGCATGTTCACATGGACAAAGAAGTCAGAATGACAACATTATTCAAGGTAAACACGTCTGCACTGACATATTATTTCCTCAGAATTCAGGGGTTTTTTGTTGCTAATGTTATCACATCTAAATGGATGGACTTTCAAAAATTAAAGTATTGGCTAAATGAATCTAAGAAAAATGCTCTGAGAAAAATTAAGACTAAAGCAGATTATTGATTCATAAAATTAAGAAGCTGATCAAATATAATGTAGTGATCTATTAGAAAATTCATCACAAAGGGAGCAGATGTGCTAGATTTAATTGATACTGACTTACCATCACCACATTTAAAACAATTCTCGAGATTTATTGAACAAAAAATCAATGACTGAAGATATATGAAGGATGCCTTCATTCTTATTGTGACTAGGATGTTATATGAAAGTTGAAAAGTTATGACTAGTTCTCTGAAACTGGCAGAATAAGGAGGGTGCAACTTGTATATATTATGAAAACCATAATTCTTGTCAAATGAAATGCATCTCTTCTGCATAAAACACTCAAATATGTTAGTGAATGTGATGTTTCTTTTTCCTCCCATATTTTAGTGTCAGCCAATAAAGGTGGTATTTTGTGGATGTGTATTCCCAAATCAAGATCTCTCTTGGCATGTAGATATATAAGAATTTTGATTAGTATTTAAGGAAACTACCATATCCAAGTCAGAAGAGAAGGAGGAACCAAAAACAAGGGGAGTTCTAAAAATACAAATTCATGAACCTAAGTCAAGACCACAGGAGTGGGCCCAGGTCTATATTTTTTTGAGTTCTCCAGGTAATGTTGAAGCATAGCCAGGTTTGGGAAGCACTAGCCAGAACCCAGTTCTCTCTGCCTGGAATTAATTTTCCCATCTGTCAGAATGCCCTACTGTACTAGGTATGGGTGTGAAACAGTGTTCCTAGCTGGTGGCAAGGGAAAGGGAGCAGGTGTTTCCCTGTTCTTTCCCTTATGTGGTAGTTAAGTATGTCTATGGTAGGTGCATTAGCTGGCTGCAACGCCTACCTTCTGCTTGGAATCATAGATTAATGGAGCTGGTGGGAAACATGGAGATTACTTTAGTATAATTTATCATTTTACAGGTGAGGACACATTTATATAGATATTAAATTACTCGGTAAGATCCCATAGGTAATTCCAGAAAGATTTGGGAATAGAACTCGGGTCTTCTGAGACCACATGCAGTACTTTTCTCATTAAAAAGAGAAGAAGAAGAAGAAGGAGGAGGAGGAGGAGGAGGAAAGCTCTTTATAATCAGACCCAAACTAATTTTCCATTCTCATTTCCTATCACTTTACTTTAGACACGCTGTTAACTTTTTCTCAGAACTCTGGGCATTTCATAATACAGTAGACATCAGTTGTAATGCCAACCCAGTGCCCCTTCTTCCTTATTTTGGTAAAAGTACTTGACTTGTCATTGTGAAACCACTTATCCGTCACTCTCATCTGGTTTGAGCGGGTTCACACCAGCCCCTGGCCTGAGGAACAGGATATGACTTAAGACAGGGCAATTGAAGGCTGAGCGATTGGTTTGAGAAGGGCAGCAATTCATCCAGGGCGGTGAGAGTCAGTCAGGGAACTCTATTGGAACCACTGGGAAAGAGTGGCTTTCTCCACTGTGGTCCTCATGAGCAGGAAGGAAGCTATTGCTGCTGGTGGCCAGGTCTGGCAGCAGTTAGGGAGTCCCTGCCTGAGTCACATGGTAGAGAGAGACTGATTCTTGGGGTTACAACTAGAGTATCTAGATCTAGTAATACCATTTCCAATTCTTGGATTTTTCACTTGTACAGTCAACAAATCCCTTTTTTTCAAAAATTTATTTATTTATCTGAGAGACAGAGCACGTAGGAGCAGGGCAGAGGGAGAGGGACAGAGAGAGAGAAGCAGACTCCCCACTGAGTGTGGAGTGGGTGGTGGGGCTTGAACCCACAATCCTGAGATCCTGACCTGAACTGAAATCAAGAGTCACACACTTTAAGTGACTGAGCGACCCAAGTGTCCCAGTAAATCACCTTTGGACTTAAGCTGGTTTGATGGGTTTTTGTTCCTGCAGATGAGAGAGATCCTCCTGAGATACTTGATTCTGTCACTTGACAGCTACCCTACCATTTCACGGCAACACCCATTTTCTATTTTTCTTCCTATAAACGTATTTACCAGAAAAGGCATGAAAGTAAAGTTTAACTGTTAAAAATATAAATAAGAAAAGGCATGAAACAGTTACCTGCAGCTGTTCTATCCTTTGCACAAAACAATTGCCTGGTCAGTAGCCTTGACTTGATATTCATTAGGGCAAGCATGTGGGAAATTGTTTTCATTACTTTTAAAACACTGGCCTAGGCCTATGAAATGGCGTTGAACAAAGATTCATGCTTTTGTGGGGTTTATCTTTTCATGCAGGGAGAGATCATTTAAAACACACACACACACAAACTAAACATGTAAAGTGTTCTGTGGGTTAGTAGGTGATAAGTGCTAAGATAAAAATGCTACCAACAACAAAAAAATCAGAGTAGGTTTTTTGTTTGTTTGTTTGTTTGTTTTTTAGGATTTCTGGACTTCATTGCAATGTGGGGGGAGATTCCCGCCAACAAAACACCAAGCAATTCTTGGACACCCTGCTGGTGTCAACTCATTTTTGATACTATCTACCTGGAGATAGCATTAGCTTCCACAGATTAAGGGTTCAATCCTATAAGACCGCCTGCATCCCTCTTCCCATTTCAGAAACCGCTCACAAGCCCCAGGCTGTTACCTGCACTTCTAACCAACCAGCTATAGTTGGGAGGTTCCAAAGACCTCCTCCTTAGGTTCCTTTAACTTGCTAAAGCAGCTCACAGAGCTCAGGGAAATACCTATGTTTACCGTTTTACTAAAGGATATGATAAAGGATATAAATCAACAGCCAGATGAAGAGATAGAGAGGGCAAGGTATGTGGAAAGGGTGCAGAGCTGTCATGACCTCTCTAGGCACACTCTCCCTGTATCTGAAGTGTTCACCAACCCGGAAGCTCTCCAAACACTGTCCTTTTGAACTTTTATGGAAGCTTCATTACATTGGCACGATTGATGAACTAATTGACCATTGGCTAATTCAACATCCAGCCCCTCTCTGATCCTTGGAGATTGGGGATGAGGGGAGCAGAACCGAAAATTTCAACCCTTTAATCACGTGGTTGGTTCTGGCAGCTAGCCCATACCCTTGGGTGGGGTCCAAGAGTCACCTCATTAACATAATAAAGACCTTCATCACTCCTATCACAGGAAATTCCAAGGGTTTTAGGAGCTGTGAATGAAGAACTAGGGATAAAGACCAATACACAGAAGATACGCATTTTGGTATCTGACTCAGACAGGATCTCTTAAGATCACAATATGGCGCAGGTACTAGAAATGAATTTCATTAGAAAAGTAACAACTAAGCAAAGACGTAGTGGCGAGGATGACCACCTGGGGAAAGAGTGTTTTAGGCTTTTAGAACAACCAGTGCCAAGGGCAAAAGGGAGCTAGAGGTTCCAGGAACACGAAGCTGGGGTTGCTGCCACAGAGCTAAGTCAGAAAGACCACAGATGTTAGATCCCATTCCATTTGTAGCCATCTGTGAGCACTTTGTCTTTTACTCAGTGAAACAGAGAGCAAATAAAGTTTGTTTTATTTTATTCTATTCTAGCAGAGGAGTGACATCTGATTTGCATTTTTTAAAGCATCCCTCTGGGTGCCATGTTGAGAGTAATCAAGGGGATAGGGTGGAAGCAGGAAGACGAGTTAGGCTGTGGCAGAGAGTGTCCACAGATGCTCAGCTCCACGCTTGGGCTTCTAAACTCTCCTTTGTGTATCATGAGTCTGGAAGCTTTGGGCCAATATTCCTAGACTCTCCTGCCAGCTGGTTTCCACATAGAATCTGCCAATGGAGAGGATGGTAGGAGGATGAATGTAGGAAGAAGAGAAGTCATTAATTCTGCTTCTGATGGCACCTGCAGTCTCGTGGTTGTAGGAGCAGCGGGTGACTGAGCACCTAGAGGACAGGAAAGCCATGAACTGATAGGGAGATGAGTACAGGTGGGGCGTGCTGGCGGTAGAAGTGGGTATGCGAGTAGGCGGGAGAGTAGGAGTTCAATTTTGGACACAGGAAGTTTGAGATGCCTAGTAGTTGTGTGAATGGGGATATCAAAAAGTGACTGGACAGTCTGGAATGGGCTGTGGAAATAAATCTGGAAGTTCGTGATGTCATTAAAGACATGAGATTGGGTGAGCTCATTGAAGAATAGAAAAAAAAAAAAAGCACCCCTTAGATCCAGGCTCTCTGACATTAAAACTCAGGGAGGAGAAGAGAAACTAAAAAAAGGGATTAAGAAAGAGTGACCAGTATTGTAGGATGAAGATCTCAGAGAAGAGAGCATGACCAACTTTGTCAAGTAGGCTGATGAGTCAAAAAGATGAGGACACCCAACGGACAGCTGGCTTCTGCACCATGGAGGTAATTGGGGACCCTGACAAAAGCAGTTTTTATAGGGTGTGGGAGTGAAAATCTGGGCACTAGTTTATTCATTCACTAATTCATTTAAAAATATTTATTGAGCTCCTGCTTTGTGCCAATCACTGGGGACTTGAGGTCAATAAGAAAGACGCCGCCATTGTCCTGTTGAAGTTTAGAGTGTTCTACTGTAATGACAGGCTATGATCTGATGCAGAGACAAACTTCAAAACAGATTCTTCTTATATGTGTGTGTGTGCACATACACATACACACACTTGGAGGACTGAAGAAAGGAAGAAGGATGCAGGCTAAGGAAGTTTGCTGTCAGGGCCAAAGGACCCACTGGAACAGACACTGCCTCTGAGCGGGGACTTGCTAAATGCTGTTTATCTTGTGAGCTGAAGCACCTGGCATCTTTAAAAAGGGATTATCGACTCTTTTTGTTTTTATTTGGACAAGTGTTTGACCAGGTGCCATAATTTGATTTTAATCTGATTTTATCTTTGTAGTACTTAGATAGTTTAATTGCTGGTTTGATCCAGTACCTAGAATATGAATTGGAAAATTAACACCTTGCATTCTTATAGTCAGAATTCTCTTTTGAATACAGTGGTTATTCATAACTCTTCAGGGAGTAGGACGTGAAAAACAGTATTTTGATCATCTAAATATTGTTTGATAGAACATATCTGAAACCCCAATATTTTCTGGAATAAATTTTGGCATGAGGTCCTGTGCAAATTAAAATAACGGCAACTGAAACAAAACTTATTTGCCTGATGCTCTAATGCGCGTTTCGTTCTGAAACCTAAATATTAGCCTCCTGTAATTCTCAACAGCAAAGTAATCACTAGTAAGACAGTAAAAATGTTAGTATAGTTTGGAAGTTTTTCCTTCATAAACAAGAGACCTCTTGTAAACTATAGAGAAACTTTACTCTTGCAAATATAAAGTACATCAATATCTTGAGTTTTCTATTTGAATTCTCTAAAGACAGTTAGTAACCTATGTACAAGTGCTCTCAGGCCATGACAAAGTCACACTGTGATAAAGCATATGTATTTTGTTAATTCAGGCAATGCAGTTGTCCTGTAAAGAATTTCCTTTCACAAGCATTGATATGATCCATTTTGAACTAATCCTAGGAATATTAACAAGTAGCTGGATATAACTTACACTCACATTCGGAAATCTGAAATGTAAATAAACTATTTGTACACTAAACATGGGCATTTCGAGAAAAAGATTCCATCGTTGGGAACTTTTATCAGAAGATGGGTGAATAAATGAAAAATTACTGTGCTAACAAGAAAAGAAAAAAAAAAGAAAAAGAAAAACAGAAAAGAAAAAGCTATTAAATATTTCATTTTGACAGGAGCCCTGATGAACTTCATGGTCTGGTTTTGGCTCAGAGGATTTGAAATAATTAGCCATGGCGCCCCATGGTCAAGGTGTTTTCTTAGATTTCAGTAATGAAGCCCATGGAACTAGTGGCTAGAATAAAAACTTCTTAGTATTTTGTTTTTAGTTCTGTTGACTTGTCCTTATGGATTTGTTTAATTTTTTCATGTCCTTTATGATGTGGGAAGCAAAGAGAAAAGAAAAATCAAATTTCTTTACTTCTTAAGGCCCACTGACAAGTCCTTGAAACAGGCAGGGTGACATTCCTCTAGGAACTCAGCTGCCTAGATGTTAATACTTTGCTAAGGGCAAAAGGCATTCTTAGCCTGTTGCCCCAGGATCCTGTAAGTTTCCTTTAACATATAAAAATTCCTTTGGAAACTTTCTTTATCTCTACCCCCCAAGATACACATTAGCAATCATTCCCCAAGCATATGACCCACTGATATACATCTGAAGGGTCTCATGACTAAGGTTTTATTAGACAGTAATAAATGACCTTTACCTAATAATAGTTAGCCCCCTCGAGGTACTGGAAATCTTGCTTCCAAATTCCTTAGAGACTTACACTATCCCTAACCCACTCCCAATGTGAAAGTATAAAATCAGCCACTCCTCAGACCCCAATGCAGCTCTTTCTGCCCACGGGTGCTGTCCCTATGCTTTAATAAAACCACCTTTTTGTACCGAAGACGCCTCAAGAATTCTTTCTTGGTTGTTGGCTCCAAACCCCACCACTTCAAACCACATCACTCTATTCTTGAAATGAAGATAAAAAGTTGTTTCCAGGAGCATTAGGCATAATTTGACATCATTTCTATCCCTAAATGCAATTTCAATCTAGATAGTTTATTAGCTAATGAGACATAATGTTATTCCATTTGTCAAGATTAGATTTGTGGGGAAGAATCACAGAAATATCCTCCCCTTTTACCCTTTGCATTAAAGTGATTATCAATTCCCACTTGGCAGGGTGTTCAGCAAGGTCAGAAGCTCTCTGAGAACAGACTGGGAAATGGCTCTGTGCTCACTTGTTCACTTAGCTGTCAAGATGGATGTAACTCAGGACTTGAAGAGGACTTTTGATTATGTAAGTGGGAGAGAGTAATTTTCACTGGTTGTCTTTGACTGCTTAGGAAGCATAACATATTTTAATTTTAAAGATTTTATTTATTTATTTGAGATGGGGAGGGAGAGAGAGAGGGAGAGAGAAGGCGCACATGGTGGGGGGGGGCGGAGGAGCAGAGGGAGAAGCAGACTCCCTGCTGAGCAAGGAGCCAGATGCAGGGCTCCAATCCCAGGACCCTGGGATCATGACCTGAGCCGAAGACAGATGCTTAACCAACTAAGCCACCCTGGCGCCCCTGATCTCTCAGAATTAAGGAACTCCCACGAAGTGAGGTGTGGAAAGAAAAAAGGACACTTGGATGCTTTTCCTGGGCCCTCACTTCCAACTTTAACCAAAGCAGCTCTCCCCTTCAGCTCTTTAATTTATTTCAAGAAACTGGAACAGCAACAGAGGGACAGGCCTAACCCACTGACAAGGAAGGAGTTGACCAAGATTAGAGCAGAAATCAATGAATTAGAGACCAGAACCACAGTAGAGCAGATCAACAGGACTAGAAGCTGGTTCTTTGAGAGAATCCATAAAATTGATAGACCACTGGCAAAACTTGTCCAAAAACAAAGAGAAAGGACTGAGATTATTAAAATTATGACTGAAAAGGGAGAGGTCACGACCAGCACCATTGAAATTGCAAGGATTATTAGAAACTTTTATCAACAGCTATATGCCAAAAAACTAAACAATCTGGAAGAGATGGAGGCCTTCCTGGAAACCTATAAACTACCAAGACTGAAACAGGAAGAAATAGATTTCTTAAATAGGCCAATTAACTATGAAGAAATTGAGTCAGTGATAAACAACCTTCCAAATAATAAAACTCCAGGCCCAGACGGTTTTCCTGGGGAATTCTACCAAACATTCAAAGAAGAAATAATACCTATTCTCCTAAAGCTATTTCAAAAAATAGAAACAGAAGGAAAGCTACCAAACTCATTCTATGAGGCTAATATTACCTTGATCCCCAAACCAGGCAAAGACCCCCTCAAAAAGGAGAATTACAGACCGATTTCTCTAATGAATATGGATGCCAAAATCCTCAACAAGATCCTTGCTAATAGAATCCAACAGTACATTAAAAGGATTATCCATCATGACCAAGTGGGATTCATACCTGGGATGCAAGCATGGTTCAACACTCGCAAATCAATCAATGTGATACATCATATCAACAAGAAAAGACTCAAGAACCATATGATCCTCTCAATTGATGCAGAAAAAGCATTTGACAAAATACAGCATCCTTTCCTGATTAAAACCCTTCAGAGTGTAGGAATAGAGGGTACATTTCTCAATCTCATAAAAGCCATCTATGAAAAGCCTACTGCAAGCATTATTCTCAATGGGGAAAAGCTGGAAGCCTTTCCCTTAAGATCAGGAACACGACAAGGATGCCCACTCTCGCCACTATTATTCAACATAGTACTAGAAGTCCTTGCAACAGCAATCAGACAACGAAAAGGGATAAAAGGTATCCAAATCGGCAAAGAAGAAGTCAAACTGTCTCTCTTTGCAGATGACATGATACTCTATATGGAAAACCCAAAGGAATCCACTCCCAAACTATTAGAAGTTATAGAACAATTCAGTAAGGTGGCAGGATACAAAATCAATGCCCAGAAATCAGTTGCATTTCTATACACGAATAACGAGACTGAAGAAAGAGAAATTAGGGAATCCATCCCATTTACAATAGCACCAAAAACCATACGTTACCTTGGAATTAACTTAACCAGAGACGTAAAGGATCTATATTCTAGAAACTATAAATCACTCTTGAAAGACATTGAGGAAGACACAAAAAGATGGAAAAATATTCCATGCTCATGGATCGGAAGAATTAACATAGTTAAAATGTCCATGCTACCCAGAGCAATCTACACTTTCAATGCTATCCCGATCAAAATACCGATGACATTTTTCGAAGAACTGGAACAAATAGTCTTTAAATTTGTATGGAACCAGAAAAGGCCCAGAATCTCCAAGGAACTGTTGAAAAGGAAAAACAAAGCTGGGGGCATCACAATGCCGGATTTGGAGCTGTACTACAAAGCTGTGATCACAAAGACAGCATGGTACTGGCACAAAAACAAACACATAGACCTTCAGCTCTTTTAAATCGTAATAATGTTCCATTTGAAAACAATACTACAAAATGGATTAGTTGCTGCAAAAATTGATTTGACACCTGGAGAGGGAGGTCTTGTTAAATGAAGAGAACAGCATAATGAGGAGTGGGGATCTGGAACCAGCTGTGGTAGAGTTTGCTAATGGTTCCCACAAATGCATTCTCCCCTTTTTCTTTTTAATAATAAAGCCCTGAACTCCTGCTCTCCTCTGATTGTAGCTGGTACAAGGCCCCCCAAGTAGAAGCCATATTTTCCGGCTTTCCTTGAGCTAGCCCTGAGTCACATGACTGAGTCCAGAACAATGAGGTATGAGTAGAGGTGACCTGTGTACATTCTGTGTCAATTCTTTGCAAAAAAGAAGCTGATTGCCCTGTCTTTCTTTTTTCCCCTTTGCAATGACTGGGAATAGCCACCTTAGTCTCTAAGACAGAAGCAAGGCCTGATGATGATGTCAGAGCCACCCCACCAGACCTTGACTGCTATTTTTGAACTATGATATAGGTGAAAAATAAAATTCCATGTAGTCGAGTCCCTGCATTTTGAGGCATTTTTTTGTTTTTTTTGTTTTTGTTTTTTGGTTTCTAATAGTCGCTCAGCTTGTACCCACAGTAATACAACAAAGGTCGTACAAAGAGTTGTGAGGTCAGTCTCATTAGAAATGCTGACTTTAAAGAATTTAATCTTCGATGTAATTGAGTTTAATGTCATGTTTACTATGAAATAACATGGTATGGAAGTATATCACTCCAATTAGTGCTGTATAGGCCAAAACAGGCAGATTCCAGTCATTATTGTCCTTATTATTTGAGACAGCAGGAAAGAAAAGCAGGATTAAAGGCAAAGACGCATCTAAACAAATAAACATGGTCAGAAATTAAGAAGTGGGGGTAGTATTACAACACAAATGCCTGGCGGCCAGTGTGAAAGCATGACATGAAGAGAAATTTGGGAAAAGTGGCAGCTGGGAGAAATGTTCTCATTATTTATTTTGCACTTATGATCTATTTTGCCCTATAAAAGGCTTCTGAGACTTTACCAAATAATAACAGTTATCTTACGAACACCCTGATGATTCAGTTTCCACAGCTTCACAGAGATCTTAGTGTGGTCTCTTTTCCAAGGGTTTCTCCATACTTATGATACACCTGCCTTCATATGTCCTGCCATTGCCCCCAAATAAACACATTAAAACTTGAACTCCCTTTCTGTCCATAGAGATTGCTTCCTTGTCTGTTGTCTGCTTGCCAGTTTTCTTTTCTTTTTCTTTTCTTTTCTTTTCTTTTCTTTTCTTTTCTTTTCTTTTCTTTTCTTTTCTTTTCTTTCTCTCTCTCTTTCTTTCTTTCTTTCTTTCTTTCTTTCTTTCTTTCTTTCTTTCTTTCTTTGCCATTTCCCTCTAAGACTTTTTTTGACTTTTCTTCCCCCTTCATTTGGTTAGCCAATGTCAACATGTCCTCCTTTTCTTCCTTTAGACTGGTTTTTAGACTTACCCATTGTCCTCTGTTCTCACACCCACCACTTGGTCTCAGAACAGAACACGTCAAACCCTGGATATGGCCCACAATATTCTACTGGGTCCAACTGACTTGGTCATAACCAAATTCTGTTTGTTCCCCCAGGTCAAGACCTGAGAAATTGCTCTAACAGCTGTTGTTAGCATTTCACTTCCTTCCTCAAGAACCCATGAGGGTGGGCTGCATTTGCCTATTGCTGATAAACCCTATTTACCTTCTTGCCAGGCCTCCCATAAAATGCCCCTAATGAAATCATTCTGGGGTAGTAGCTAAGAGCACAGGTTTTGGAGTCCTCATGAACTGGCTTCAAATTTCAGTTGCACTACTTACAGGCTCTGTGGTATGGCCTCAATTGATGATCTGCAACTGATGGTAATGCCCCCTGGCAAGGCCTTGCGAGGTGTCTAAAATTGGGTAGCCTCTATGTGATGCGTAGAATAGTATACAACCCACAGTGGGCATTCAGTTCATTTACTTACTGTAATTGTGCAGCCGTGCTCCCTCTTCTCCTGTCCTCTGGAACATTCCTTGCTTTCCTGCACAGCATCTCCCCTCCTCTTTCTCTGGTACTTTAGTGTCTGTCACCCTCCCTTCCCAGTAGAAGTCCTATTTTCCTCATGCAGTCTTCTCTGAATTCCCATTGTTTCTCTAACTGATTAATATGTTTTCATTTATTTTCTTCAGCTACAGATGAAGTGTACCCTGAGGGATAGGAATCATTATTGTTCTCTTTTTTTACTCTCTTCAGCATCTGGCTAATACTGGTCACATATCATCTGCTCAACATCTAGTAATGAAGGTATTAAAATAGATGGATTCACAAATATTCTGAAATAACAAATTCTTCAAAATCACTATTCTAGGAAAAATTTTGGAACACATGTCCTAAAGTCGTCTTGATGTTGTTATGATCCCACTTTGCCCCTGCTTTATACAATTTCCTGTGTAACATGACTAAACTTGAGACTAATTCATAATATGGTGAAGCAGCTCTTGGGAAGGCTATTAGGTGAATGGGATTGAGAGAGGAAGTTGAATCTGAGAGTTAAAGGGAGAAGGGGGCAAAGGGAAAAAGGAAAAGATACAAAACTGAGAGCAAGAAAGGAAGGTAACATGAGTAAGGCTAACATCAGACTAATGCAACATTATGCTGAAACCTTGGTATGAGTGGTCTCATCAAACTCAAATCAGAAGCTTGAACAACAGGTGTTAACAAACTTTGCAGAAGTGGGATATAAGACACTTATGAAAGGGTACATTAAGTCTAAAAGCTTGCATTATGAGTGAACATTTATTGAGCCATCCTTGTCCCAGAGGCATAGTGGGGATACCCAAAGCACTGCTGGTCTGTGGAATGGCTGGGTGACTTTCAGGTCCCCTCATCCTGAGGATAGAGAGTTCTAGGTTGGACTGGTGGTGGTTTACCAGAGTCCCCAGCTTTGGTAAACTCTGGGCTTTAACTTTTCCCTCTGAGTCTCTACAACTGTCAAAACTCAGCTCAGTTTTGCTACTATTTTATTTTTTCTAGATCAGCAAATAACTTCAGAACAAAAGTGGCTTTACTTCTTTGGAATCCTGTCTTTCAGACTTCGGTTCGGTAATTCCTCAGTATCTTATTATCTCTTTGATGTTTTTAAGAAGCAATTATTATTATTATCATTATCATAAATAATTTGTCCAGCAAGTTTCACTTGTTCTCAATAAAAGCGTAGGTCTCAATTACTTCGATTGTAATTATTAGAAGGAAGCATGTCATTGCATTTAATGGATATAGAAATTGAAATTTAAAGAGTTATCCCTCCAACAGAACCAGAATTTGAATCCAATTTGTTCTTGTCTTAAACCTGCTCATTTTCCTCTGTCATATAGGCTGGCAAGTGAATTTGGTAAAATTTGGCTACCAGGTTAATGTAGTGAATAAAAATTATAGGAAGCAGCTCTCTGCCTTTATCTCACTTTTAGCCTTGGTTCATAACACTCCCTCCTCCAATAGCATTAGTTACTAAAGAGATAAAAGAAAGAAGATTAATAAAGGCTGCTGGCTATTGCTGACTCTATACTTCCTGCCTCAAAGAAAACTATTTTTTTTTCTTTTTTTATCATGCACCCAGGTGGTGAAATGATGGAATCTATCTCCGAAGGGCTTAGAGCGCTTAACCAATGTGATCTCATTAATCCTCACAACACGATCTTAATGTCTCTGTTTTATAATGGGTGCAATTTACCAGTAGGAAGAAATTAACTCGACTCAAATCTTGATTTTAAAAACTCTTCTTTTTGGATCCCCTGATTGTTAAGCACATGTCCTGGGCTGCCTCTCCATATTGCGTACTTTGAGGTTTATCTAGTGTGACATTTAAAAGTAAGGCTTTTTGTGAACACTTTGTAAGACCCAAGGTAAATGATGTTAAACGGGTGGAGTTAAAAAGATGCGTTAAAGGGATGGTGTTAAGGGGTGGTTCTGGGGCTGGGGTAGACATTTCTCCTCGTCTGATATGAAATGAAACATAGACTTGGAGGCAACTCAACCATGAATCAGGCCAACAGCACAACATTATCTTCGATAAATGTAGAAAATTGTGATTAAGGATCTTCTCCTTCGACTCTATGGACAATTATCCTAATTCTATGCTGTCACTTTTCAGCAATAAGCAAATGGCACTGTTACACATTTCTGTGCAGTATGCTTTGAAACTGAAGAATGTGGCACTTTAATATTGTTTCTTATAACCATACCAAGGAGATGAGATGCTCATCAAATATTGACAGAGTGCACCTGAGGGCAAAGACTTTTTCACACACCTTTAAAAAAGGTCAATAAAAATATTTTCTTCAAAGTTTAAAAGTCACCCACTCTCTTGTTCAAAACTTGCTTACGTGCCTGGTATCTACACACCAGAAATGACGCATACCGGAATCAGAACTTTATCCCTGACCCCCCCTGAACTTCGGACGGGAAAGGTCACATATCCAAAGCATGAAGAAGCAGGAAGCTCAGATCGCCTTTTTGCCACATCCTGGTAGTTTGCAGAGTGACGTTTTTGTTAGAAGAGCTGCAAGGTCACAATGGGGCAGCGCGTTAACTTGGTCATGCTTATGTAGCAAGAAAAAATTACCGCTGGTCTGGCTGAGGACACCTCTAACAAAGCTGACCTGGAGTTAAATATAAGGAAAACAATTAGGATAGCGTGAACCATATTAGCCAGACATTTTCTACGGCCAGAGTCCAGGAAAATCATATGCTTTTATGACAGGCTACGTCAGAGCAAGGCCTCATGGTGAGATGGGGGTTTAACCAGCCGATTAAGGGGGCTCAAGTTTGTATTGGGCAATTACTCCTTTTGTTTCTGTTGTCAGGGTTATGAGCTATTTCTATTTCTCAGAAATACCTATGTTGCTACAGGACATTTCAGAATTCAGATAATGGCCACTCAAAGCAGCACACAGACAGAAAAGATGACTTCATGTCAAGACAAGGCTTTGGGAATAAGGTGAAATCACTGGATGTCTGCATATTAATGAGGGGGAGCAGGTGAACATTACTAAATGGAAGCACAGAGGGTGGCTGGAGAAATCGCTAGGGGCTGTGCAGGCCCAAATGACTCACTATTAAGTACAAGCTAATGGACTGATGTTTCAGATTCTACCAGGCACAAAGGATCCATAGGAAGCGAAGAGCTAGGGGGCCTCATTTCCTTTCCTCTTTATAGTATAATATTTCAGCTGGCAATATAATAGTAATCAGAGATGGGGTTATTACCTAGAAGTAGTGTTAATTTCAGCATAAAGCAGAACAGTGAGGAGTTACTGAGATACTAAGAAGTATTTTGATTTTAATGTAGTTCTGGGTCAGAATGGCGTCGTCAAGAGGGTGTTACAGCAGGCTGTGGAGTCAAACGGCCTGGGTTCAAGTTGGTCACTACTATATGCTAGCCCTGGGACTTTGGGGAAGTTACTCACTTGTCCTTTCGGAGGTTCAGTTTCCTGTAACATGGGGGCAATACAGTATTCCCATCATTGTTACAGTATAATCTGACATAGGTGATTTAGTATTTTAAGCAAAATGGATAGATAAAAATCTGTGTTAAAAAAGTAATTTTTTGCCGGAAGACTTTTAGTTTCTGTCTTTCAAGTAGCAGTAATCTTTTTCTTTTTTTTTTTAAGATTTTATTTATTTATTTATTTGACAGAGAGACAGCCAGCAAGAAAGGGAGCATAAGCAGGGGGAGTGGGAGAGGAAGAAGCAGGCTCCTAGCAGAGGAGCCTGATGTGGGGCTCGATCCCAGAATGAGGGGATCACGCCCTGAGCCGAAAGCAGACGCTTAACGACTGAGCCACCCAGGGGCCTCAAGTAGCGGTATTCTGGTATATTTAAATATGCTCTGATTTATGCAAATCTTGACTTAGACACATTCCAGAAAGCCTTCTGTATTGGTAAGTATTTGCCCTGTCCCCATGCTCTAGACTTTGTCCTCTTTTTTTGTCCTTTCCAGAAGCCTTAGCTCAGAACTGGGAGTCCCTAAAGGGAGACTCAGTCGCTGTGGCAGAAAAGTGAATTTAGGCAGGGGAAATTCTTCAGTTCCTTTCTGTTGGCTCCAGGCAAGTCAACATGGGAACAGTGTTACTCTAAGGGTGTTGGTCAAGAATGCAGATGAAACTATAAGGTAGACATTGCAAACTTGAGTAGTGTCTGTAGAAATTTAATCAATTTCCCATTCTCCGATACAAAACTGTGGCTCAGTCGGTTAAGCATCTGCCTTCAGCTCAGGTCATGATCTCAGGGTCCCGGGATTGAGCCCCATGTTGTGCTCGCCACTCAGCGGGGAGTCTGCCTCTCCCTCTGCCCCTCCCTCTGCTTATGCTCTCTCTCTCTCTCAAATGAGCAAATAAAATCTTTAAAAAGAAGAATCTGGTTGGGGCGCCTGGGTGGCACAGCGGTTAAGCGTCTGCCTTCGGCTCAGGGCGTGATCCTGGCATTATGGGATCGTGCCCCACATCAGGCTCCTCTGCTATGAGCCTGCTTCTTCCTCTCCCTCTCCCCCTGCTTGTGTTCCCTCTCTCGCTGGCTGTCTCTATTTCTGTCAAATAAATAGTAAAATCTTTAAAAAAAAAAAAAAAAAAGAAGAATCTGGTTAAAAAAATCATGTGCATGTATTTTAAGGTAGAACTCAAAATTCGCGTAAAGACTTCAAAGTAATTTGACATTGGAGGTGGGCATAATGTAAAACATAAAACGTAGCAGTATTCCTCTCTGACATTAAAGTACTGTGAGGCAATTACAGAGAAAGACCGTTAGCTCTGTATTCCCAAGTTCGGCTTCCACCCTACCCCAAATAGAGGACAACTCTTAGTTTCATTGGATTCTTATGAGACTCATCTTAAGGAAGGAAATAGTTTTTGTCTGACTACTTTTTCCAATGAAAAAGAGATAAGTTTTTGCCTTCACTTGTGCTTTTTAAACTAACCCGGTCAGCGGAATTATTATTAATTACTGGTGTTTATGCTTGTTAATTTAGTGGTTATAATATTATATACACATTTTTCTCATTCTGCTCCTCCTTCTCCTTTTTCATAACCAAACCAAGAATTAACATTATTTTGGTGTTTATGGGAAATACAGAATTAGCCATCTAAGGCTATCTGAGGTAACTACTGTCTTTCAATATATATTTCTTGAATTTTAGACAAATAAAGAAGAACATTTTCTATTTTTGAAGCTACGTAATTTTAATTAGACACTACAATAATTTTCTTAAGTCTACTTTCTTCTTTTTGAGATAGAAAAAGAAAAGAAAAACTGACAAGTAAGTCATCCCTTTGACTTGATACCTTGGATTACATTTTTACAACATAAAATTTTTATCACATTTGAACCATCACCTTATTGAGCTACTTTTAAACAAACAGGAGTCTTGACTTCTAAATCTATGTTTAAAAAAAAGGATTGATTTTAATGGATATAAATTGACAAAAGCAGGGATTGGCAAATTTACAGCCTTTGGGCTAAATCTGGGTATACGGCTTGTTCGCTTGTTCGCGCACAGTCTGAGTTAAAAATGGCTTTTACATTTTAAAGTGTTGTAAGAAAAACAAAGGGCGTCTACAAAGCTCTAAGTATCCATTATTTGGCTTTTTTACGAAGGTTTGCTGACCCCAGGTCTAAAGGATTACATGATATATTGTCTTTTAATTCCTACTAATGCTGTCCTCATCCTTTCCAGGACTCACTGCTGTTTGATGGTCCAACCTCTTCATTGAGGATGGCTTCTGTTACCAAACATGATAGCTCAGTTCCCATAGAAAAAGCTGTGGCTTTTCCTGATTTTTTTCATGGCTTACTACAGTAACATCTTAAATTCATTCTCTGACCTTTATGCTAACTAGAATTACCCTTCCCTAAGCTTGAGTAGAATCTTGTTTTCTGGCCTAAATTATTCAAGAATAATTCTCATTAGTGGGTGGTAAAGGAAAGCAAGGAGACTGAAGCTTAGAATACTAACCAGTCTTCAAACTATATAAACGCATGTTGCAAAGAGATCTTCTTTCATAATGAGAAAGAAGACAGAAGCTCAGGCATTAACCAGTTATAGAAAAAGGGCTTTTGCTTTTAAAATGGAGATAAAGAAGGACAATCCTGTGTTTTGGGAAATTGCAAACTGCTACTTGTATTGTTTTTCTCTAAAGTGGAAATGTACATGTGAAAAACACCATTCTCTTCCTGCAGGAAAACAGAAAACCAATTCTCAGTTACTTTCTCTTTTTTGTGACCAGTGGTGATTTACCCCTCGCAGGCCAGAACATGGGCTCCTGCTGACATTCTGGCCCCAGATATCTGACCTTCGTTTGTACCATTTCATGCACAGAATTCCTTCCATTAACTTAAGAATCGCAAACAATCCAGTACAGAGTAAAAGCAGTAACTAAAGAAAATATGATCTAGTGCAAGGAGATTTGGAAACAAAGAAAAACAATTAAAAAAAAGATCAGATTAACATTGTAAACTGATATCAGACAAACATCAGGTCTGTGAAAGATTATTCCTGGAAGTTTTCTGAGAATTTTCTTGTTTGTTTTCAAAAAACTAAAAATAATTTTACAAATGTGTAGTATTAAATATTAAGTTTTATTCAATAATTGGTTAAATCTCAGTTGATTCCATTTGCAGTTCTCCTAACTGCCCAATTCTGTTCTCATTTAGACATTGGTCTTGATGCAGAAACGAAGAAACAAAGGATTAGATTAATCGTTTTTATGTAGACAGGCAGAATTTGGGCAGGTTCCTTAAAATTCCCTTCAGACCTTGTGGGAACGGTACAATCAACCGCAAAGCCATTCCTGGAATATTTACTCTTGCTCGGCTCTGGAAGATTTTTGGTTGTCACATGGCCTTGGAGAAATGCATGATCTCGCTTCCTTGCTAGGGGGTCCCTTCCCATGGCGCTGGCTGTAGCCCTGTGCTGACCTTTGATGGAGGGTGACAGCCACTTCCTGGCTGCCAGCAAGCAACATCCTTGATCCTTTCTTCAAGAAAGCAAATCTCTGGGAGTGGATAACCAGGCGAAGGAAGTCAGGAAGAAAGGCAGACTGTAACACAATGAAAAAATAAAGTGGTTTTGGTAACTTCGGGAAGAATACCATCAAGCTGCCAGTTCCGATCTATCCCATTTAGTATCAGATAAATTTTCAGATACGAATATTGCTAGGGAATGTGTGATTAACTAACCAGCCATTCATTTTCTTTGGCATACAATGCCACATCACAATTGGCAAAGTGCTGGACTTGGAATCAAGAGATTTGGATCTGAACCATTTAGTAGTTGTTTAAATGATAGAACATCTGTCGGAAGATGTGTGGGGTAGTCTGTTCTCTCGACTTTAAGCTCCCTCTTTTTATCCTCTTTTAAACTTGCTGCTGTATCTTCTAGACTTCTTTGTTGCAGACATTGATGAGAAATTAGAAGTTTGGACGTGGTGGGAGAGGGAGAAGCTGCATCACCCAAATTTTGCCCCTGAACTACACATCTGGGCGTGTGTGTGTGTGTGTGCACACAGACACAGACAGACAGACATAGACACACACACACACACACACACACACACACACGCACACATACACACACAGAGAGAGCTCTGGCAGCCCCTCCAGCATTACCTTCTTACAACTGTGTTTAGAATAGTACCTGCATCATGGAACGTGCTCAGTGGTGGTTAGCTATTATTATTGTTGTTGTTTTATGCACAAAAAGCTTCCAGCTCTGATTTGGAAAAGCTGCAGCCTCCCTGTCTTCCCTGAGATTTACAATTAAAGTGCTAGAGTCCTTTGTTTCAGAATCCTGTTTAATTTTAGTGATTTCAGCATTCTCTAAACCTCTTTGAATACCAAACTCCCGTTCTGCAAATACCTCAAATATCATCTTGTAGAATTGGGGTTCTACAGAAGATATTTTAGAAAATGCTGGCGTAGTGGGACATCTGTGGAACCTTAGCCAGAACAGACCTTAATCCTAGAACTGCCTCTGTACTTGTCGTATGACCTAAGTGTGCTTTTAAGCTTCACTGAATCTCTTTTTGGTTTCTCTAGAACATGGTTGGTTACTATAGCAAAGATGCCTTAGGGTGACCCTCAGTGATCCGTGCCCTTGTGTGATCTCCTCCTCTGGAACATGACCAGTGTCTAACCAATAGAATGTGGCAAGGTGAATACTTACTCAAAGGAGTCTGCTGCAACCATGTGAGCAGTTTTGAGAGGACCACATGGCTGGGCACAGTGGGCAGTGTATAGGATCCGGGCCCTCAGTGGTACAGTAGGCGCTTGCTCCTGGGGGCCCACCTGGTTAACGCTGATGTCACAGAGAAGCAGGGCAGCCTGGTGGATTTTGAAGGAAGAGTCTGCTCAGTTCCATCTGTCAAACTCACAGACAGAGCACTCACTCTTCCTCCCAAATAGGGGACTAAACAGAGCTGGGACTGGGGTGAAGCAAGGGCAGGGCCAGATTCTGTCTTGATGGAAAATTTTGATATTTTGTTCATTACAGGTGCCCTTCTTTTTGCATTCATTTTGATTTAAAAAATTTTTGCATTAAAATGTGTTTTTTGATTATTGAGTTTTTTGGCACCTCCGAAGGTGAGTGACTCACGAGCTTTGCCCTAGTCCCAGCCTGGCAAGAAACTCAAAGGGTCACATGAATGAAGTCTTTTCCAGATAGAAATATCAGGAACAGGGGATATATTTCTACCTGGCTGGATATTTAGCAGCTTAATCAATCATACCCTCTTGCAATTGTGCTGCTAGTCTGGGAAACATTTATTTCTTTAGTCAATGTGTTGGATTTCTGGTGTTGCAAAAGGAAAAACAAAATGGGTATCAAGGGTCCGTCCTAGAAAGTGACTGTAATATTCAGTGAAGCTACGAAAGAAGGTTGGTTCTAATGGTCTTCAGATCCGAGCTGTTCTTTGCAAAAAATACTTGCTATGCCTCAGTATTTTCCTTACTTACAGGCCAGAAAATATCTGGATATATTCAAAAATATGAAAAATGTAAGCACAGATTTTGATTTGTGAAGCTTAATGCATGAATGTATCCGACTAAGTCTTGAGGTTATTACGTCCATCAGAATTACCTGTTCTTTGACAAGTGTGAGCCTGCCTTTGGAATTCACAACACATTCCAGGAAAATCATATTCTAACAGATTTGTTGTTTACCCCGAAGAGGATATTTTTGTGCCTCATTTTTCAACTCTTTAGTTTGCTTACATTGAAGCAAAACATTCTCACACAGGAAGAGACTAGATACTCTTTCTCAATGGAGGGAGGCTTCTCTTTTCAGGGTCAGCAACTTCACGTCTTCAAATTTAATTATCACGAGATTGTAGACCAGTCCTTCCGGCTCCATGTCTGTGTCTCTGACCTTCCAAGGGCACAGTGCCACTAGACATACCACAAGATAGGCAAAGGACAGAGTCGAACTTGGATAACCCTGTTAACTTGTTTTCTGATGCTGATATCGAGATTCTCACCATAACTCATTTTGGTGCATTTGAGAGAGCTCAGTTCAAAAGGTCAAATTGTCTAGCATCAACAACCTTACCCAATTAACTGTGACACCTTAAATTCTCCCAGCCAGACCTGTAATGGAAAGCCTTTTACATTTAGACAAGACCTAAGCAAGTCATTGGACCAAGTTTATCAATTTTGTAACTTTGCAAGCTTTGACAAATCATTAAAAAAACATTATTTCTGATTTATAGCTTACCTTTAAGCAAAATCTAATATCATGGCCATTGGGCAAGTTTCAATCCATTACAAAAGCTGAACAATTCAAAAGAATTTTTCTAAGTCTATAGTTCTGTTCTGGATGGCTTTCACTAACTGACCATCTGGACCTGTGCTGTTTAATGTGGCAGCCATTAGCCACATGTGACTACTGAGCCCTGGCAATGTGGCTCTTCTGAATGGAGATGTGCTATAAGTGTAAAATGCACGTGAGATTTTAAAGACAGTTAAAATAATATTTTGGATAAGAAGGACTAGATAAAAACATGTTATCAAAATTTACTTCACCTGTGTTTCTTTTTACTTTCTTAAATGGTGCCACTAGAAGATTAAAAATTGCACATGCAGCTCACATTCTATTTCTGTTAGACAGTGCTGTCTCGGTGCCTTGGAAGTAAACATGATGGAGAGAGACTCTGGTATACTTTGTGCATTTGTACTTCCTTTGAAGTACTCCAAGAGCAGCATTAATTTACACAAAACCCCCATGAGGAGGATAGAAAAATGCCTCTTACTAACATTTCAAGGAAAATGACTTCAAAGGATATTGTCATCATGACTTAGATTCATAAGTCAAAGAAAAACTTTGGGTTCACGCTTCAGGGAATAAAGCATTCAGGGTCAGCTGTTTCCCTCACTGCTAACTCTTCCCCAGGTCCAGTTTGAAACCAGAAAAATCTTGGGGTGCGAGTGGGGAGTGGTATGAATTTGGGGAATTATGGGTAGGCAGTAATTTTCACGGAATACCTCACAGAGAGTAGGTTTTTAAGAAATGTTTGTTACATTGAGAAAAGGAGACTTATGAATTTAGATTTAAAGCCTCATGTTACCAAATTACGACTGGCTGTACGGAAGGCCACTGTGCCATACGACGATTCAATGCCTTGTTGCGGTGCCAGCGGTTCCTGTTCCTCAGTGGCATGGCCTGGATGGGTCTAGCGACAGCCGGAGAGTATGCGGTCACTGGACAAATGCCAGGCATGTAGAAATAGTACAGAGATGTAGGGTTCAGGGGACTAGAAAAGGTGAGAGGTCAGAGGTCTAAATATATCTAGAAAGCCTGAAAAACGCATGTTGTGACGAGAATTCAAAGTGTTTCAAGCCAGCGTGCTTTGGATTACTGAGAGGACTCCACCCAGAGGCCCATGTAGGTACAGTACTGAACCTGACAGGAGAGTACGTAGTGGTGCGGTGGGTGAAGCCAAGTGCCCCTGATGTACTTCCTGCCTGAGCAGTGACTGGTTCCAGGTCATGTGTAGGTCTGAATGTTTCAGTGCCAATAGGAGCGCCGTCACTGAGTTGCAAATGGGACAAGATAGTAGCTGAACGTAGGTTCTGGTTCTGACAAATCTTCTGAGCTCAGAGTTTTGCCATTTAAAATGTGAACCAAGCTCCTTTGGTTGCTCAGTGTGGTTCTGGGTTGGAAGAAAAGAGACAGAAATGAGGGATTTTGATACTATCGTGGCTCCTTTCACCACTGTTTAAGAAAACAAAATTCTCCTCTTCCAACATTACCACAGACACTAGGCACAAGCTACTAGGTGATCTAGACATATGGTTAAATATTTCTTTTTTCTTTATGTTCTTCACCTTGTTGGAGGAACAGAAATAAAATTAAACGTTTGGCATATAGGAAGTTCTCATATGTAAGGACTATTTGCTTTCACTGTAATAATCTATTAAATAAGCTTAATTGAAATGATCTTGTCTCAAAACGATTGCAGGATATCAAACTTGAAAGCTGGTCTTTTTAACCTTGATATTATAATGTATAGACGATGCCCAGCCGAGTAAATGTCTTATGATCCTGTAATCCTAACCTGGGTTGAAATAATGGTTTTGGTGCCTTACTGATTTTGACCAAATGGCAAAACTATCAGTTTAAGTAACAGTTGCTTAAGAGATGGGATCACTCTGTTGCTCTGGGGGAACTCATGCAGTCTTTGTGCTATTATTATTGTTTGAAATGAAATTGATGACCTATATGTAGGCTGACAGCTGCTCTGAGACCGTCACGAATGTTTTAGTGATGGAGTCCAAATTATAAATGCAATGTTTTGTTTCCTCCAAGAATCCAAATCATACCTTTTTCTTAAATAGCTTCTGGACAGAATTGGTATCTCTTAAAAGATGAGCTTTTCTTCACCCCATTACTAGTGATGTGGTGAATTATAAAAATAGATACAACTCTTAGATCTGACAATTTAATACTTTTCCTCCTCAGTACTGGATTTACTTAGAAAATGAACATCTTCAAGTTCTTGGTTATGGAACATCTGAACAAGCACAAATACTTCTACAACCCATAATTGCCAGTTTGAACCAAAAAAAAAAAAAAAAAGCATGGCTTTTTGTGGATTAAAGACTTAGATTTCAAGCACTGACTCCCCCCATCTCCCACTACCAAATCCAGCAGTCTTATAAATACAACATAAATTTGCATGCACTATAATTACTGTGGTCAATTATGCTACAGCAAGCACATAGTTTTTCCTCAAACATTTTCATAAGCAACAAAGAAACTGCCTTTGTGACTCATTTTTAGAGATGGGCCAACAAATTCGGGTCATGTGAGAGCTGACTCGCTTTTTTTTTTCCCCTCCACGTTTAAGATGTGTTCATGTTTAGGGGAATCTAACTAAGTCAACTTTCTATTACTTTGATTGGGTCCAGATGAAAAGTAACTAAAAAATAGGTCAGAGTTTTTAAATGCTGAGGCTATCTTTATAATAATCAGACGTCTTGCTTACAAAGTAGTTTACGACCATATACTTTCTAATGTAATGAATTGTTTAAAAAAACCAGCGTTGTGGGAGTATAGTTTACATACTGTAACATTCACCTATAGTAAATACAGAATCCAAAGATTTCTAAATTTATATAGCAGTGCAAGCATTACTATATTGCAGTTTTAAGACATTTCCATTACCCTTAAAATTTCCCTTGTGCCCTTATATAGGTCATCCGCTTCTATCTCTAACCGCAAGCAAACATTGATTTGCATTTTCTCTCTACAATTTTGCTTTTCCTGGACATTTCATATAAATGAGTTGTACAGTAATTATGCCTCTTGTGCCTTCTTTTTGGGATTCGTCTATGTTATAGCATGTATCAGTTGTACCAGCCTTTGATTGCTGAATAATATTCCATTTTATAGGTATGTCACATTTAAAAAATCCACTTACCAGTTGATAAACATTTTTTTTAAAGATTTTATTTATTTATTTGAGAGAGAGAGGGGGCATGAGCGTGGGGAGGGGCAGAGGGAGAAACGGACTCTCCTCTGAGCAAGGAGCCCAAGGCAAGGCTCCATTCCAGGATGCAGAGATCATGACCTGGGCTGAAGGCAGGCGCTTAACCAACTGAGCCACCCAGGTGACCAAGACATTTAAATTGTTTTCAGTTTGGGGCCATTATGAATAGGGCCACTATGAACATTCACTTACATGTCTTTGTGTGGACATATGCTTTTGTTTGTCTTGCATAGGTTCCTGAGAATTGAATTGCTTTGTTACATAGTGAGTTTATGTTTAAATTTTCAAGAAGCTATCAAATGTTTTCCAGAGTATCTGTGCCATTTTACATTCCCACCAACAATATATGAGGGTTCTCCTTCCTCCACGTCATCGCCAGCATTTGGTACTGTTTGTCTTTTTGATTATAGTGACGCTAGTAGATGTAAAGTGGTTGTCATTATGGTTTTAATTTGCATTTTCATATTGACGAATGATGTTTAACATCTTTTCATGTGCTTAATCAACTCTTTGCATTTCTTCTTTGGTGACATGACTCAAAATCTTTTGCCCATTTTTAATTGGGACGTTTGTCTTCTTATTACTGACTTGTAAGCATTCTTTACATATTCCGGGTACAAGTCCTTAATCAAACACATAATTTGCAAATATTTTCTTTTGTTCTGTGGCTTGTTTTTTTTTATTTTCAAAAATGAAGTGCAATGTCTGTAACTTTTTGATGCAGTGAAAATATTCCAAATTTTGGTGAAGTCCAATTTATCAGTTTATCAGCTTAAAATTATTCATGGGCTCCCCATAAGCCATAAGAACATAGTCCATAATCCATAGTATGACAGACAAAGTCAGACAAAGACAAACCAAGTCAGATCTGACTTTTGTGCATCACCGTACAGCTTTAGCCCTTGGCCGGATTTTGTCTCTCGTTCCGTGTCTTCATCACAATGTTATCTCCTAAGCTCTCTTTATTAAAAAATATTTATTTATTTATTTATTTATTTATTTATTTATTTATTTATTTATTTTAGAGAGAGAGAGAGCACAAGTGAGGGGAGCTGCAGAGGGAGATGGAGAGAGAGAATCTCCAGCAGACGCCCCACTGAGTGCAAAGCCCTTTGCAGACTCAGTCTCCGGACCCTGAGACGATGATCTGAGCAGAAATCAAGAGTTGGATGCTTAACCAACTAAGCCACCCAGGCGCCCCTCTCCTGTACTCTCTTAATGGACCATGACGTTTCTGCTCCCCGTGCCTTTGCTCAGTTTGCTCCGTCCCCTCGGAACAACATCCTGCTTTCCTTTCCCTCTCTGGCTAAGTTCTTTCTCCCTCTGTCTAACTCCTTTGTAACTAAGATCCTCTGGAAAACCTTGCCTACCCTCCCTTTGGCCCAGGCTGAATCAGGTGCTCTTCCTATATGCCTATTTCAGTCTTAGCACATCTCATATTATTCTGTAATTTTTTATTATATTATCTATTCTCCTTATCCAAGAATAAAGTTCAGTAGATAAAGGGCTGTATTTTAGTTTTTCTTTGTATTTCTAGTGCCTATGGCATAACTACTGTTTTATTATAAGTACTTAATAAATATTGATTCAATATATGCTATGTTTCAAAAGTAATCAAGAGCCGGACTTATAAGAAAGCCATTCTACTTAGTGGATTACAGATAATTAGAGATAGGCATTTCTCAAACCTACATATTCAGAGGAATAAGAAGGATTCCAGATTCAGCATCAAATCATTCACTCAGTTTTTATTCTGGAAAGACAATGAACTATGTGCTTTATAAGCATTTTCTCTAATATTCAAAACATCCTCGTGTAAGAGAGGAAATTTGATGTCCCTGTTTTATAGGAAAGGAAACTCAGACTAAATGCTTTGACTGAGGCCACCTAGCCATTTGTAATGGGAAAGAATACAGGTCATTTATAAACTTAGCATGATAAGAAATCCTGGCTTTGAGGAATGCATTTAACAAACGTTCAGTGAACACACACTATGTGCCCAACAACATTCAAGGAGCTATGAATTTAGAAGGAAAAGAAGAGACAGCTGTTTCCACAGTCATGGAGTTTATATTCTAGGTGGTCATGGATACAATGGATGCTACTCTTAACCAACCTTCTAAAAGAGAACAAGCCTGAGCATTCAACTCATTTGAGATAGTAAAGTTAGGAAAAGATAGAAAAATCAGACATGAGAATGCTTGTTTTATCCTTCTTCTTTCTCTCTCTCTTTTTTCCTAAGTGTTAATTGAGAAACAGGAACAGATTTTCATATACACAGGGCTTTGCCAGCAATATGGACATCATAACTGCCCTGGCCCTGGGCCCTGGAGTAGCCAACTGTTTGGCCATGATATTTGTTAGAGAGACCAAGCAGTGCCCCTGTGTGCAGTGGCATGCTTAGGAAGGAGTCAGAAGGGAAGGGAAAATTGGAAAAGGCAGGATGCGGTAGGAAAATTGAAAATGCAGCGGGGAAGAGAAGCAACAAGGACACAATCACTGGCAAGCCTACCACCGGTGGATCCTCTCTCTGCATCCTGAGGGTAGGGCCTTGCCCATGCTGATCATTATTGTATGACTTAGCACCTAGCACAATGCCTATCACTTAGTTGGTGTTCACTAAGTGTATCAGAAAGATGATTTATTGAAATGAGTCTATTCATTAAATCAAAAAATATTTGTTGATTGCTCTGATATCCTGACCATAGTGTGAGGTCTCCGTCTCTACCCTCAAGGGATACACCCAATATCTGGGGAGAAAAACATAATCAGATTATTGAAAGGAAAGTGTAATACATACTATAACAGAGAGGTGAATAAAGTGCCATGAAAATGCTAAAAAGAGATACTTGCTTTGTCTCAGGACGAGGGGAGGCTTCAGGGAGAGTATGGCATTTGAACTAGGAAGTCTATTTAAGGCGGTCTGGAGAAACTTTCCTGTTCAGAATATAATGAGAATGTCACAGTGGCTAGAAACAAAACACACGGACAGAAGAGGCTGGGGACACAAGAAATTTGCAAGGCCAGGCTAAACATTTTTATTATAGCCTGGAGTGTCATTACTGGCAGGCAGTAGGGCCACACATTAGTTCACCCTCTGCTTTGCCATCAGAGCTATCTTCTTAAAAATATGTTTTATGATGTTAATACCCTTCTCAAAGCCACAAAGCCACTCAACCATCACAAAGTATTATGTAATACGGGTTTCCACATGCTGATGAGGCCTCTAGATAGACATGAACATGAATGTCCCATTGTGGAAGCACGAGTCCACATAGGTCGTTGAACTTTCATGGCCTTAGCCCCACTTCCTGGTATCCTTGCCCTGGTATAATCCTCACCTTCGCTGAGTGAGTGTAGGTCTGTGTAACCAACAGAACGCAGAGGGAATGATGGTATGCCACTTCTAAGGTGAGATCAGAAAATGTATTGGGGCATCTGTTTTGTTCTCTCTTGGCTTATTTGCTCTGCGGAAAGTCAATCACTGTGTTTTAAGGACACTCAAGTAGCCTATGGATTGCCCCACGCAGGCAAGGAACTGAAGCCTCCTGGGAACAGCTATGTGAGGAAGCCATCTTGGGGGCAATCCCTCCAGCCCTGGGCAAGCTTTCTGAGGGCAGCAGCCTCAGCAGGAATCCTGACTCCAGCCTCCTGAGCCACCAGCTAAGCCCCTCCCAAATACCAGACCCATCCAAGTTTTTAGATAATAAATGTTTGTTGTTTAAAGCCACTACATTTTAGGATAATTTGTTAGGCAGTGATTGATAATTCAAACATCATTGATCATATAAAGTCAGAGTTAAAAGGAACTCCAGAGACTGAGTAGGGCAGGCACTGATAACTGCGTTCAACATTTACCACTGAAGCTTGAAGAGATTTGATCAGAGTTGGCACACGTTTAGATCCTTTTTTGTCCCCGATTCCAAGAGATGTAGGGCTTGGTCCGAGCTTGCATGACTAATTAAGCGTTAAGAACTCCATTTCTTGATTGCAAGTCCGGGTCTCTTGCCACTATGTTGTGCTATGATCCATAAAAATTACTTTACTTAACCTTTTTTGTTTATAGGAGATACCCACCCACTTACTGCAGATCAGTCACTCAGTTTGTTCAGAATTACTCATCTGGGAAGAAGATACTATATAGTGTTTCAGAGAGTGGAAGATAGTTCGAATGCTCATTGTGGTGGGTTGGATAGCACCCTCCAGAGATATCCAGGTCCCAATCCCTGGAATCTAGGCATGCCACCCCTATATGGTAAAAGTGATTTTGCAGATGTAATTAAGTTGAGGATCTTGAGGCGGAGAGATTATCCTGGATTATCTGGGTAGAATAGAATCTAAATGTAATCACAAATGTCCTCATAAGAGGGAAGCAGAAAGCAATTTGATAAAGAAGGAGAAGGCAGCGTGATGCAGGGCAAGGAGAGAAAAGATGATGTGATGCAGGGCCGTGAGCCAAGGAATGAGGGCAGCACCCATTCTGGAAAAGACAAAGAAACAGATTCTCCCCTAGAGCCTCCAGAAGGGGCCAGCCCAGCCTACCCTTTGATTTTACCCCACTGAGACTGATTTCAGATTTCTGACCTCCAGACCGTAAAAGAATCAATTTGTGTACCGATACACAGAATATTGGTTCCAATATATTCTAGTGCTGTTAGTTTGTGTGAGACAATCTTTCCAAAACTCTCTTTTGTCCTCTGTAAAATGGGAACAATAAAATGTCTATTTCACGGGGCTGCTGTTAGGTTGAGTAGGATCATTCATACAAAATGCTCTGCAGAGGATTTGGCACATGGAAAGTTCTTTATAAAGTTGGCTGCTGATTTGGTCTAGACAGGAAGATTACAAAATTTTTTTTTGCCTTCTTTTGAAAACTCAAGTGGAGTACTAAGTATCTCTTGGAATATGTAAAGTGTTGAATATTTATTAACTGTTCTATTGTTACTATCCTATCAGGCAACCCTACCCTATTTGCTTCATCCTCCCTGATTGTCCTTTCTCAAGAGTCGACTGCAAGATGCAGAAAAGGCCAATGGATGGGATGACTAGAAAATAACCCATGAATGAGAAAACTAAAGAGGATTTTGAAAGGATTTCTTTACCTATTTTCTGCTTTTAAGGAAAACCACACAAAACAGTTGAAAAGTTATCCTATTCATAAAGATCTCTAGAGAGGGAGCGCCTACAAACTTTCCTAGTAATTTCCCTTGGTACATATGAAGACGGCTCTTGATTTTCTTTCTTTCTTTTTTTTTTTTTTAAAAGACTTTATTTATTTGTCAGAGAGAGAGAGAGAGCACAAGCAGGGGAGAAGCAGGCAGAGGGAGAAGAAGGCTTCCTGCTTAGCAAGGAGCCCGATGTGGGACTCGATCCCAGGATCTCAGGATCATGACCTGAGCTAAAGGCAGACGCTTAACCGACTGAGACACCCAGGTGTCCTGCCCTTGATTTTCAAGAAGACTTCACTGATGGCTGTAATTATTCTGTGTATAAAAAAAAAAAATAATAGAACGGTTTTATTTTTGAAAGCTGCTTGTTACCCAATGCTGCCTGCAAGAGTCCATCCTGAAAGCAACCACGTGTTAGCTTCTCTAGTTCAGCTTCGGGACCCCTGAAGGTAAGAAGCAGCACAGTCGTGCGAACCTTTTCTTTTCAATTTCAAAATTTCACTGTTTAAAAAAATACATATATTTTAATTAGGTACAACTCTATTTTCTGTAGATGCTGGTATTTTCTCCTTTTTATGGATTTGGTATTTGTATTTTGTTGTTTATATGTACTGATTACATTTGCATAGATGAAGTGCCCTGTGGTTTCTGTCACCAGCCCTCGTGGGCAGGAACGGCTCTTGTACCATTCTCTCCTATGGTGCTTGGGGGAACTTCTTGTGCCCCATGATTGTTTTATGATGATAGAGATGACACTAGAAGATGAAGCCAAGGGAACATTTTTAAAATAGGCTCTGATGCTGTTGGGTCTTCCGTGGGTGTCTCTCCATTTCTAGAGTAAAGAACTGAGGAATAACCACTCTATCATCATGACAAACAGCCGTGGCCAGATAGCAAAGACTAGTGATTTTCTAAATCTCTACAAAATCCTGGTCCGGTTAGCTAGAGAGGATTGTGGAAACAAATGAACCTGGTTCACTGACTTGGCCTCTAATCCCAGACTGAGGTTTACCCGAAGGGCGACAGACCAAGTTCCCTTCTATCTCTGAACATGTCTCTAGCCCGGACGCCGTCCATCTCCATCACCGAATCCCACGCTTGCCCACCACCGTGGCCAGCAGTTCATTAGAGGGGGTGCGTTTTTCCTCCTTTAGCCCGGATGGGCTGATACTTGTGGAGCTAACAAGGTGTGGTTCCTGGTACGGGAACAAAGTCAGTCTGAAGTCAGCTGACCAGAATATCTTTCCCTCCAATGCAGACCCAACTACTTAAATTGGAAATGGAGGCGGACGTCTCTTAATTGAAGTGGCCTTGTTTAGCGGACAGATTGACGGCCGAGGCAGAGCTCACCACCACCAGGAGGAAGTTTACTGCCTCACAGGTGCCATCTGATGGTAGCAGCTGAACGGAACCTTAGTAGGTCTTTTGTGACAGCTTTGAGCGCCACTGAAAATAAGCCTCGCACAAATTAGTTTTTCTTAGTTCGATGCTCGGGGTTGTCCAAGGTAGGTGAGGAATGAACAAAGGCACTTCTAGAAGGTGATGCTTGACCTCTCTTGAGATAAGAAGCTCACACTAGTCTTTTGCTTTCGTGGGGAATCAAAATTTAACATATCATCTAAAATCCTCTCTGCTTTATGGAGCTTAGTTCACAGGTTCTAGGAGAGAAGATGAAACTCACTTATCTTTACCCTACACATGGAGAGATACTGTGCATAATTGCTTCAACCAAACGCTCGTTTTTTGATTTTGATGCATTTTATCTGTTTACACAAGATCGACTCCCACCATAAACACTGAATTCTGTTTATAACAGAGGGCAGTTTCTGTGGGTAGCCTAAGCAGAGCGCTCCAGGCTCTTTTTTTCTCTTTTCACAGAGACTCCAGAGGACTGTGCCTTTGCACCCGCTCACCAGCTCTCTAGTATCCCTAAATCATGATTAATTTAAAGCTCTTTCTCTCCTTGGTTAGGCCTGACACAAGCAACTGCTTTGCTGTCACATTGATTTTTCTGTCCTTGCAGATTCAAAGCCAGGGTTGAGTCCTCCTAACAGGGTGAGTTCTCTGACAAGGAAGTTTTGCAATCGAATTTACAGCTGGAGTCAAGCTTGTCAGTGAGGGCCAGAGGGGAACTGTCGCAATCCACTGGTTAAGTATGCATTTAATAGTGTTTATCCAAGCAAGTTTGTGATTTCTTCACTCTCCCCAACAAATATGTTATTTGTAATACCTATCTTCTCTAATCTAGGTGTTTGAAAAATGTCTCTAACGTGTGTGGGCTAGAATGCATTTTGTTTTTCTGTGGGTATATTCATTGAACAAGGGCAGTCTTTGAGGAACTATCAAAAACTGCTTGTCATCTTTCCAAATCATCTCTCTTTGCAGTGACCATGACTTAATCCTGAAGGAAAACAAGGTAATCTTTTCAAATAAACATTCTCAAGGATGTTTAGAGAGAACCCAATTGCTAGTATGCAGAACCCTCCCTGCGACTGAAAATAGTTATATCGAAGGAGTCCAATTACAGTAAGTTGGAGTGTTTGTAAGCATTTGGTATTTTCAGATGATTAACAATAATAAGGTAAATTGCAAGCAAAGATGTGTGTGTGTGTGTGTGTGTGTGTGTGTGTGTGTTCGAGAGTCACTTAGGATCCTGTTCCTCAATGCTGTTGGTGGAAAATGAGGCACAGAGTAGTTAACCACTTTCAGTGGTAAGGGAGTTGGTGAGCAACATTGGCAATATTTGGAACCTAGGCCCATTAGCTTTCACGGGGCTAACCTGCTTCTGGTAAGAGTAACTAAGAGAGGAAGAAACATTTGATCTTCAAGTAAAAAGGGAGCCCTGAAACCAAAGCGATTGGTTGTATGCAATTTAGTGCACTTTTCCTAGTCTCAGGGAACTGGGAGTGCAATAAAAGGAGAAAATGTAGAGTATAGATTGAATACACAAAACTTACTTGGATAATAGAATTAATTAAATCAATACAGACCATGGACAGTTTATCGTATCACTGACAATTTTATTTTGTATTACATTTTTGCCCCCCAGTCTCTTCCATTCTGGTCTCTGGGCTATTGAAGGACAGACCTCTCTTGTTATTTGGGACTGAAGTCCCTGGACTTAAGGCTGATCCTGGCACAGATGAGGACAGGAAGCAGTGAATGAATACATTTGGTCTCGAATTTGTTTGGGGCCTGATGTTCTCTAATTTATCATTTGTTGTTTAAGATGCCATACATTCAGGGGCACCTGGGTGGCTCAGTCAGTTAGGCTGCTGACTCTTTTTTTTTTTTTTTATATTATTTATTTGAGAGAGAGAGAGAGATAGTGAGAGAGAGCTCGAGCAAGGAGCAGGGGGGAGAATGACCTGAGGAGAAGGCAGATGCTTAACCGACTGAATTACCCAGGCATCCCGGCCGCTGACTCTTAATTTCATCTTCAGGTCATGATCTCAGGGTCCTGAGATCGAGCCCCATTGCGCTCTGTGCTCAGCAGGGAGTCTGCTTGAGATTCTCTCTCTCCCTCTCCCTCTACCCCTCCCCGCTGCTTATGCTCTCCCTCTGTCAAATAAATGAATCAATCTTAAAAAAAGATGCCATGCATTCAAAGCATCTTTTTAAATATGACCCCACTTACATGTGACATAAATACACTATTACCTTGTTAAAACATATAGCATTGCCAGGCAACGGAAATACAATGTGAGCCATGTGCATAATTTTAATTTTTCTAATAACCACATTAAAAAAGTAAAAAAAAAATAGTATATTTTATTTAACTCAGCATACCTAGAGCATTGCCATTTCAACAAGTAAATTAATATTATTAATTAACAAAATTACTAATAAGATACCTTGCATTCTTGGGGCGCCTGGGTAGCGCAGTCGTTGCGTCTGCCTTCGGCTCAGGGTGTGATCCCGGCATTATGAGATCGAGCCCCACATGGGGCTCCTCTGCTGGAAGCCTGCTTCTTCCTCTCCCACTCCCCCTGCTTGTGTTCCCTCTCTCGCTGGCTGTCTCTCTGTCAAATAAATAAATAAAATCTTAAAAAAAAAAAAAGATACCTTGCATTCTTTCTCTCATACTAAGTTTTTAAAATCCAGTGTGCATTTTACACTTAATGGGCTTCTCAGTTCAGACCTGCTTTCAACTACAAGGTAGACAACCACATTGCAAGTGATCAATGGGTACGTGTAGGTGCTGTATTGTTCAGCACAGCTCTACAGTTCACATGTGGGCATAGGGAACATTTCCCCCGCCTAACACTCAACCCCTGCTATTATGCACACTCTCAATGCCCATAGTTCGGAAATAATCCCATCCTCAGTACTTCATGAAAACTGGAAGACCAACCATCCTGATTGACCCAAGGGTTTTCTGGGACACGGGACTTAGTCTCAAGAAAACAGAATGGCTGGTCATCCCCACATGTAAACCATACCTGTCCCATCAACACATCTTATCCTCTTGGCCACAGTGAGTGGATCAGACTTAGAGCACATAAACCTGTTGCCAGTCATGGGATTTTGTGGGAACCACTGGGAAAAAGAACTCATTTGCTGCTGTAGTTATTCTCTCGAGCTTTAGCTAACCTTCTTTACATCATGAGGAGAGAGCCTCGTTGACGGTAATTCCCACTTCAGAGAAAACCAGAGATAGGGAAAAATTGAGTCTTAGTGACTTTTTCTTTCTTTTTTTTTTTTTTTTAGTTTCTGGATCCAGTCTTGCATGAAGCTACTCTGCCCTTGAACTTTTCAGTAAGCCAATAAATTCTTTACATCTACCTTTGTTTAGTTTCTTGTTTGTTTAAACCGTTCAGGTTAGATTTCCATCACTTGAAACTGGAAGAGTCTTAGCTAATAAAACAGGCTAAAAAAAATAAAGAAGTGCAAGAAATCTACTTGGAATTCTACAGGCTCGTAAGAAACATAATCAGAGATTGTCTATTTTTTCTTTTACATAACCTTCTTGAGCTACTCTGGGGTGGGTGGGTGCGCGCACACGCATATGAATATATATGAGTGTGTGTACGTGTGCAAGAGTGAGTGTGTATGTCTTCTCTCTTATGCGGCCTAGCAACATGGGATCTCTTTGTGATAAAGGGGTTGAAGGCAGTGAAATAACTCCATGCTGGCAATAACCTGTGAATTGGTGGAGATATTTTAAAGTAGGAAGGATATTTTAAAGTAGAAAGTAGGAAGTAGATGGGGCGCCTGGGTGGCACAGCGGTTAAGCGTCTGCCTTTGGCTCAGGGCGTGATCCCGGCGTTATGGGATCAAGCCCCACATCAGGCTCTTCTGCTATGAGCCTGCTTCTTCCTCTCCCACTCCCCCTGCTTGTGTTCCCTCTCTCGCTAGCTGTCTCTATCTCTGTCAAATAAATAAATAAAATCTTTTAAAAAAAAAAAAAAGGAAGTAGGAATGATTTTTTGTTTTTTGTTTTCCTTTCTTGTCTCATTTTCTCTTGCTCTCAGACCTCTGCACTTTGTTCATGTTGTGGTTCTTTGCTCCATTGTAGTGACTTTCATGATGGATCAAAGTCTCATTTAGGTATTGGAACGATCTAAACCATGAGATTTTCAGTGTGTGCACTAGAGTCCCCAGGGAGATTATAGAGTTGTGAAATCGGGCATCTGAAAATCCATCCATCCATTTATTTCTTCTTAATCAATGAATGCTAAAAGTGAAACCATTAGCATGTGGAAGGATTATAACACTTTTTGACAGCTCCAGGAGAAGAGTGAGTAGGTATTCAATAGATGTCATTGAGCTACTAATACACAACTTGACAAGGTTAAATGCCCTATGTGAAGCATTTAACATATGTTATAGCTTAATACTTAGACTTCATTATTATCCTTGTTGTTTTGAAATAGAAATATACATATAGATATTCTTTATTCACTATTCTATTAACAAATTTATTTTTTAAATGATTATGTTCTTGATGAATTTAACATCTAGTGGAGAAAATAGGCTTACAAACACACGACTGCAAAACCCTGTGTAAGTATATAAAGAACTGAGAAACACAACTGCAGAGGGGAGGAAGAGGAGCACCTGAGGGCAGAGGTGGGGATGGGTGGGGAAGGGGCTTCCAGACAATCAGAGAAGCTCCCCACAAACAGGGTGCCTGATGACTGACACAGTGAAGTGTATCTGCTCTATTGCAAATTTCTCTATCTTTTTCAGATGAGAGTTCCATTATTTTACAATGACAGATTTTACTTTGTTTTTCTGCGTCATAGTGACATAAGTGACAGAACCTTGAATTGTGAAGCAGGAGTTAGGTTCTTTTTTTTTTTTTCATGTGATACTGAATTATTTTATTTTTTTTTATTTTTTTTATTTTTTTATTTTTTTTTAAAGATTTTATTATTTATTTATTTGACAGAGATAGAGACAGTCAGCGAGAGAGGGAACACAAGCAGGGGGAGTGGGAGAGGAAGAAGCAGGCTCATAGTGAAAGAGCCTGATGTGGGGCTCGATCCCCTAACGCCGGGATCACGCCCTGAGCCGAAGGCAGACGCTTAACCGCTGTGCCACCCAGGCGCCCCTGAATTATTTTATTTTTATTATTATGTTCAACTAGCCAGCATATAGTACATCATTAGTTTTTGATGTAGTGTTCAACGATTCATTAGTTGCGTTTAACACCCAGTGCTCATCCCAACATGTGCCCTCTTAACTGGATTTGCTGGGTTTGCTACTGATAATGCCTGTGGGCAAAATCTCTTAAGTGTTTGGGGCTGGAGTTTCCTCACCTATGAAGTAAGGCAGATCTACCAATTCATCCAGAATAGTGTCCTTTTTGAAGTTCAGACACTACAGAGCCTTCCCATAGTGGCCTCTGTTTCGACCTTTACCGTCCTTCTGTTAAGAGTCAGTACCTGGAAACCACAGTCCAGAAGCAAGACACTGCAACTAGGCATCAAGGGAACTCAGCCTACAAGGGAAAATTTTCATCTCATTTTATTTTTACCAAAGTCAAAAGATCATCCCATCGTAGCTGCAGGATTTCCTCACTTAAATATAGCCTAGGACAGACTACCGAAGACTTGACAAATCAGGTTAATGATGAAAGAAAGAGTCTCACCAAATGCCTCAATCTAGCATTCCTGGATTCACAAATGAAGAAAAATGAGTTTCATCCCAACATTTAATAAATATCCCAAACTTTTCCTATCTAGAAACAAAACCAAATTAAATAAAAAACAACAAACATTTTTGTATAGACATAATTTGGGAGCATATCAAATTCTTAATTTTAGAATTAAGATTTTTTTAAGAAATTGGCTTTTTTGTTATGTTTAATTTTATTGTGCCTGGGAATGCATTTGTATATGTAGTTATGAAGTCAAGTAGAGAGAGAAAGAGAGAGAAACAGAGGTGGGAAGAGGCTGTCTGTTATGTTGTGTTCCCCAGAGTTTAGTGTAGGTCTGCAGCTTAAAGATCAAAATCATTTTTAAGATTTTATGAGAAAATGAGAAGAAAGAAAGGGAAGAGCATTTATTTATCACATTGGTACACTTAGCCTCTGACACTGGATTTTTTGTTTTGAAAACATTTTTTTTTATATTTGTTTCATTTTTTGATGTTAATGAAAATATCTCATTATGTTTTATGAATGTATATGGCAGTTCACACACATTGCATCTTAGTAAACAAAGCAATACACATTCACTTTAAAATCCACAGAAGACTCTAACTGGCTTTTACAAAATGAATGCTTTTCCTCACTGTGGGTTGAAATTGATATTTTACTTCTCTGCAACTAAGCATGTGATAGTTGTGGTGACACGGTAACTCAACAGAAGGGCCATCTACTGGCTCTTATGATGCTCTTCCAGATTTAACTGTTCCTTAAAAGGGCACTGCTGCAGGATTACACCCCAAATACTCAACGTGGTGCATCTGAAGAGTTGTCCTATTCATGATATCAGAGTCACAGACCTTGTGACCCTCATCCAAAGCCACCGTATCAAACATCTGTGTTTACTCATTATTGGGTAACACTCTCGTGAGAATCTCTGGGATTTTCCACCTAACCTCTGCTACTTTAAATATGGCCAGCCCACCTTCATACTGCACTGTGATGGGCATATAAAAGCCAATGGAAGGTATCATCAAGCATCAAAAAGAACTGTCACCAACAACTTCCTGTTTGGTGTGACTGTGACTCCTGACCATTGATTAAGAACTCAAAGCCTTCGCTGTATCAGAAGCAGGTGTGTCTCTAAGTTTGACTATCTCTCCATCTCTTGGCTCCCCTTTGGTGTCCCTTCTCGCCTCCCCACCCCCATAGCTTTGGCTTTACTCGCTCAGGCTGTGACTGTTGCTTCAAGGGGGCCCATTTTTATCTGGCTGTAAGGCCAAGCAAACTAATCTTGCAAAACAGTTCTGCAACACGTTTTAGCCTCTTCCTGCTTGGAGTTTATATATTAACAACCTGCAAAGCCTTTGAAGCTGAGCTTTTGCACAAAGCTGCACCCAGAATGTACTGCTAAGTTGCCACCCCACGTCACCTCCCTGTCACCTAACCCACACGGCAGTAAGTAACCTGCAGTTAGAATTTTAGGTTGCTTTCTTCCTTCAGCTAAAGTAAAATACCAGACTGGTGTGTAAAAAAATGTGGTTTGGATGTCTTGTAGTATGAACCATGGCGTTATTGGCTATGGAGATCCTGCTGCAAATCCTTTAGGACATTTATCTCTTCTACATTTTGTCTGTTCTCTCTTGAATACTTTCTGCCCTCCAGCACATCAATTCTGCATAACTGGAGAAGTGATGATATTTGAACCAACGAACGGCCATGCTGTTTAGTTCCCTCATCTGGAGGCTGGTACAGAGGGAAAAGTCAAGCTAATCCTGAGCTCTGCTCTGTCAGTTCCCGTCCTTCAACCCACCGTCCAACAGCTCACCCTGACCCCTTTCTTAAGCAACATGGCAAGAGAGAGCAGGAAACCCTCCTTTGTTTGTCTGTCATTCATTCATTTGGGGTAAACTGCAGACCTCCTAGCTGCAAAGCACTGAGTTTCACTGTGAGGCTCATGAAGGACCAGAACATCTCCTGCTCTGAGAGGGTCGCCTCTGCTCACGCAATTCCAGCATGCCCCCAGCCCCCCGCCCCGACTAACAATCTAATAGACAAGTTGCAGAATGGCCTTTCTCCTTTAGAAATCTCTACTGAATTATAAAAACTGGAGGAATTGGAATTTAACACCTTTTCTAGATTTGCTTTCTTTTGTCCCCCTAAACACCCTCAAGTGGCAACCAAACTGTACTGTTTAGCACCTCCTGAACCCAGCCTGCCTTTGTCAGCCTGCACAACTCATCAAAGGACTGCCATCTACACCCAGCACCCTACTCTGCCCCTTATCATTGGGAAACACATCCTCCTTTTTCAAAGGTATATTTCAGGGGCGCCTGGGTGGCTCAGTTGTTAAGCGTCTGCCTTTGGCCCAGGGCGTGATCCCAGCATTCTGGGATCAAGCCCCACATCAGGCTCCACCACTGGAAGCTTGCTTCTTCCTCTCCCACTCCCCCTGCTTGTGTTCCCTCTCTCGCTGGCTGTCTCTCTCTCTGTCAAATAAATAAATAAAATCTTTTTTTAAAAAAAAGGTATATTTCAAATATGTCTTCCTTTCATCTGGGTAAAATTTTCTTTTGCCTGTGGACTCAGAGAAAATGATAGAGAAAACAATAAATTTGGAGTCCAAAGGATCTCCTTCTGCTCTTGGGCTCTGCTGCTTATGAACTATATCCCATGGGAAAAGTTACTGGGGCTTTCTGGCCTCAGTTTCCTCATCTGCAAAAAGGGAGATGATGATACTGCGAGAGAATGATGGCTTTTTTATGGGAGTCATTCACATAAATATCTAGCACTCAGCATCTGGCACTTAGTGGGCACTCACCAAATATCAGTCAGCATTCCTTCTTGGAAACCTCCACTATGAAATTTCTGTTTCAATAGATGTTTGCAGGATTATATCCTGCATTAGATTCCAAGTCACTTAAGAACAGGCACTATGACTTATTGGTGTGGGGTTCCCTGCAGCCTCACACCATGCTTCGTTCCTATCAGATGCTCAGGCACTTTGGATACACCAATGCATTACTGTAAAAATATAAACGATCATAGGTCTGTGAAGAGCCAGGCTCAGTGGGTGAAAAGCAGGACTGGATGCAAAGCCCAGTTTCTTGAAAGCCTTTGCTGAGCTTGGCAAAGTTCTTAAGGGTAGGATAGCTGCAGAAAGAAAGTGGCGGTCTCTGTGTGTAGGCTCATATTTTTTAGGGCCCCAGGGTGACCTCTCACTGGGATCATGAACAAGATGAATCAGGAGAAGAGAGAACAGAGATGGGGCCAGCTGTTCTCAGATCCTGAGACATTCCAAACATGAGGGAGAGACTCAGTTTTTCCTGATTAATCTTTGGTGATTTATTCTTTGAACATCATTTAAAAGGAGCATTTTAAAGTAAATTAATTGAACTCCCATGACCTTTTACCCTACTTGTATCATCAAAAGAAACTAGATCTTGAAATTAAAAAAAAAAATACTTGATTTATTTTCTGTGACTTATAAAGTACTGAGGAATGTCAGTCTTTTTAAAGTTATAAATAAAAACTCCAGCCTTTCCAGCAGCAAGTTGAAATATCCCAAGTTTGAAACATCCCAATTTTAGCAAATGAGTGTTGAGTGAAGGGTGTCATATACATGGATGAATGGTGAATGCATAAACTAAGACACACAAAAATGAGAAAGTATTAGCCGTCTTTAAAACAGTCATTTCCCCTTTCACCATACTGACCTGATAATATTCTTGAGTTCACCTGTCTCCAGCAATACTTGAGTAAATTCTCATTAGTACAAGCCAGTGTTTTTAAAAGTGCCAGTAGCAGTCTATTAGGGAGTTACAAAATCAATTTGGTGTTTTGTTTGTTTGTTTGTTTTTATTAATGGAATGGCGTAGTATAGAGAATAAAATGGAATAGAAAGTATCTGAATGTGTTGCTCAGTAAGGATGAATTTTATTTTATAAAGCTTCCAGTTGCATTTTATATATGCATTATGAAATGTATTTATGCATGTAGTGAGTTGGGGTGTACAATGTAATTTTCACTGTGGACATATCTCAAAGATGTTGGAAGCTGCTGAATCTGTCTGGCTTCATGGTGCTTTGTTTACAAGTTGTTTGGTGATAGTGTTAAAACTCTGGCCAATGAGATGTCAAGGGAGGTCTGGTGGGAAAGATAGGGTTTGGGAAAAGATTCTTCACTCAAAATATGGTGCCCCGTGGAGCTACTGTCCTTTCTTTCATTGGATATTGTTGTATCTGTATGTGCTTTCTAGAACTGTGGTGCCATCTTGCAACCACAAAGGGAGCTCATATGAGATCATGTTGAACAGAGCAAAGTGGAAAGAAGATGGAGGGAATCTGAGTCTTAGATTTACTGTTGAGCTGTAAAATTAAATACTTCTGGAAATAGTCTACCTTTTGGCTTGTTACATGAGATAGTAAACCCCCTAACTGTTTAAAGCCTTGAGTTAGTATTTCATGACTCAGAGCTGAAAGAACCCTAAAGGATAAAGAAAGCTTATGTTAGGAAGTGCAGGTAAATCAAACACCGGTGTTTAGGTGTGGCAGAAAGAAAGCGTGGGAAGGTCTTGGGGGGTCAGATCATGAAGGATGTTGAATTTTAGGACCAAACATTGATACGGAGACTGTACAGGCTTGTAGTTATGAGTATAGACTCAGCAATAGACTGTCCAGGCTCAAACCTGTGTCCTACTTATTAGCTGGGTTGCCTTGGGAAAGTAATTGTTTTGAGCGGTGGGTTGGAATATTAATCAGGTGCCATTGTCCAGAGTGGATTGAAGGCTGAGAGAAATTGGAGGCGATGAAACTGAGAAGAAGGCTGTGGTGAGAAGCCAGCAGTGAGCCATGAAGGATGTGCTCTGGATGTGGAAAGAAAACCCACAGGAAGGAGGAAGTAAAGCAGGAGGACTTGATAGGCTATGTATGGGAGATGGGGCTGGGGAAGGACTCCGGTCTGGTGCTGATTTCAGTGCTGGAATCCTCATGTGGGGGAGGGATGTGTGTGTGGTGGGGTGGGAGTCAGGAGTGGGCAGCGAGTAGCTTCTCATGATCCCCTTTAGGGGACAGCACCATATGTATTTTAATTTCCTCTTCCCAAGCTTCATTTTATGGATGGTGTGCCAAAGTTCTGAGAAGTTAAGATCTTCTCCTGAATGATATAGTAAATGGCAGAGCTCAGATGAAATCCCAGGCCATTTTTACTTCCAATCTCTTGAGAGTTACCCAGGATCAGGACAAGAAATAGGAAAATCATTAGGAGGTGAACAAGTTTTAGTGAGAAGACAGAGTTTAAACTATAGATCCATAATACAGATAAGTAAATAAAGGAGGGAGAGTGAATGGGGCTTGAAGACAGATCTTTCTAAAATGTTGTTTTTTGGGGGGAGGTGCCTGGGTGGCACAGTCGTTAAGCGTCTGCCTTTGGCTCAGGGCGTGATCCCGGCATTATGGAATCGAGCCCCATATCAGGCTCCTCCGCTATGAGCCTGCTTCTTCCTCTCCCACTCCCCCTGCTTGTGTTCCCTCTCTAGCTGGTGTCTCTCTCTCTGTCAAATAAATAAATAAAATCTTTAAAAAAAATAAAAATAAAAAAATAAAATGTTTTTTTTTTTTTTAATTGGGAAAGAAGTCAGGTGAGAAAACAGAGATGACTATTAGTGGAATGCTTGTGAGGAGAATAGATGTAGTGAGCTCCAAGGGAGAGCGTGCAGTGAGAGATGGGGCCTCTGATGTCACCGCTTGAGAGATGAAGGGACTTAGGGGCGGAAAAAAGGGTACCAAATACAATAATAAGTGGTTTCCTGGTGGCTTTGAAGCAAGAAATCCCAATAAGCTGGGCAAACATATGTGCTAGATTATAGGATATGGGAGTGAGTGGAGAGAGATTGTGGACCATTAATGAAAAGTCACTATGAAAAGTAAAGATTTGACATGAAAGGGAAGATCTTTCCTTGTTTAGAATTTTAAAAAAAGAAATAATCTGAAAGTACTTTAGAAAAGGGGAATAACTGATGGAACAGAAATCTAGAGAAAGATGGCGGGAGGGAAGGAGAAAGAGAGACAGAGGAAGAGGAGGAAGAAGAGGAAGAGGAGAAAGAAGAAGGAGGAGGAAGAGGAGGGAGGGAGAAGGAGGAGGAGAAGGAGGAGGAAGTTGTCCCCAGAAAATGGGGAGAAATTTATTTGTGTATCAACTGCTTTGTAATTTAGAAGAGGTGAGTATGAGTAAAAGAACTGTGGAGTAGTATCTAGGGGTCAGGAGAAAGTACAGGCTGTGACTTGATCCTGTAACACCTAATGCCTTCAAGAGAAGGTGAGGAGAAAATAGATACTCAGCAGGGGATGTGGAGTTTGCAACCAATGACTTAAGAAAATGCCACAAGGGTATAGTGACGCAACACTGAAGTGATGTCAGCATCCACTCTCTGCAGCAAGTTCTGATGTTGTTGGTGGAAAGAGCTCAGGATTCCAGTCATGACTCTGCTGTAATTAGTTGGAAAATCTTATATTTTAAAAATATGTAAATACTTAAATATTCATTCATTCATTCATTCATGCATTCTGTTAAGGGACTTAGTTTCTTTTATTTATATAATAGAACACGTTGCCCACAGCTCCGTACTGTTTTGTTGTGGGAATTCACTAAGAAGACACAGGTGCTGATGACAAAGATGAAGATGATGATGACGGCAGCAAATAACAGCACGAGTAACGGTAATAGCATCTGAAGATTATTCGGCTCTTCCTGTGTTGGGCCACTTGGTGTTCTAGCTTTCTACGTATGTTACTCATTTAACCCTCCCATCAGTTCTATGAGATTCTTAAAATTGCCCCCTTCCCCCTCCGGTTTATAGAAGAAAGTCAGGTATAGTGAATTTTATTGCCTAATTTTGACAACTAAAAAGTGACAGAGCCAGGATTCAGCCTCAGTAGCCTGGCTCCAGATAAAGAATTTTGGAAATATAAAGCCTTCTATTTTGCCAAGTTATCATTACAAAAGAAATAAATGATTATATTCTTAAAACACAGGCTGAACGATTTTCAACAAAGGTCATTTTTTAAATTAATTAATTTATTTTGATTACCTAAGGTATCTGTTTTCCTAATCCCATTAGCTCTTGATGACGTTGCATTTCCGTGATTCTGTTTTGCTCATCTTTCTGTGGTTTCCTAAGAAAGCTGAGCCTCTGAGGGTGTTTCGCGGTTTCGTACCTACGAGCAGCAGCATCGTTGCTCCGGGAAGGATGCGCCCGTCTGATGGCTCGCTCCGAAGCCCCAGGTACAGCCGCTGCCGCCTCGAGCTCCCCGGCCGACGCTGAGCCACTGGGTGTATCAGGCAAAGATGACAGAATTGAAAGGAATATAGCTATTTAAAAGCTAGAGAACATTCTTTACCCTACCATAAAAATGTGGAATCAAATTTTAAACGGATTTCCTCCGAGCGTCACTTTAATGACTGTGCCTCAAGTAGTCACTGAGCACGATTCCCAGCAAACTGTGCTGGGCGCGTGATATTTTACACCAAGAGCTGTGGGCACCAACGCGGACTCCAGACGGTTAATCAAGCCTTGTAAGGCTGCTCCAAGCAGCCCCCCGGACCTGGTAGGACATCATTTCTTTCAATACGGCGATACGGCGGCGGCTGTAGAAGCTTGTTCGTCGTGTCTTCAAACCCAATTGGCCGAAGCTTGGAATTGCTAAAGCTACCTGAGAATTTAGTCAAAGAAAGGTTACAGGGGCGCCTGGGTGGCACAGCGGTTGGGCGTCTGCCTTAAGCTCAGGGCGTGATCCCGGCGTTATGGGATCGAGCCCCACATCAGGCTCCTCTGCTATGAGCCTGCTTCTTCCTCTCCCACTCCCCCTGCTTGTGTTCCCTCTCTCGCTGGCTGACTCTATCTCTGTCAAATAAATAAATAAAATCTTTAAAAAAAAAAAAACAAAGAAAGGTTACAGAAGTGAAGTCGGGGTGACACCCTCTGTTAGCATCGGCGAAGAAAGCCCCAGAAACACAGCAGCATCCCTGTGTGGCCCGTGACTCCCTCAGGGGAGGGGCGGGGACAGGAGAGAGTCCACAAACGACAAGCTGGGGGCTCTGGGTCCCTGGGTTTTGTGACTCCTGTAAGTGCCGTCAGGAGATGTGCTTTTTCAGTTTCCACGCGTGCCCTCATTCACGGCCCCTCCCGGCTGGGTGTTCTACAGGCGGAGCGAGAGCATGTCGGGATTCAGCAACAGCACTTTCTCTTTCTAGCCTGGCTCCTCTGTTTTTAAGGGAAGCTGCAGTCACAAAAAAGAAGTTATTGATTTAGAGCCGCAGGAACTAGAGGGTACACAGTACTGAGTGTGTCGAATCCAGGCAGCAAGGCCAGTGAGGCTGACATCGGCCTACACAGCGGTCTCGCAGATGGGTTAGGCACCTCGTGCTGGGTCTTCAGTGAGGACAATTCAGGCTCAACTGGAAGCAAGTCGACTGCAACCCCAAAGGGTCCCTGTGGTCTGATCACAGGGCCCGACTCTCCAGGCAGCTGTGCTCCCTCCCGCCTAGGGTTTAGTCTGCTTATGTAACGTATTCGTTTGAAATCTATTTCCACACTTTTTTGCCTAGGGTTGACTGCACATTTTTGTAAAAAAAAAAAAAAAAGAAAAGAAAAGAAAAAGAAAGAAAGAAAAGAAAAGAAAAGAAAAGAGAAAAAAGAAATATTACATCAGATTTGGCAAAGAAAAAAAAAACATCTCTAATGTGAGACAGGCTGTAAACATACAAAGGATTTGATCTTAGCTCTGGCAGATCTTACTCAGAATTGGTGGGAATGCTATGGGCTTGCTCTTTTTGGTATTTCAGGGGTTCTGCTGACTTTTCTTAGATGTTAGATTTCCTTAGATGTCAGCTAATTTTAGATATGGAGTATACTTAGGAATGCCATGTGTTTTCATGCTCTGAAATTCAGGCTAAGCTTAGTGTGTTATGTATTCTGTATAATGTATTTACGCTCTATTTCTGCCCCTACCCCCAGACTTCGGCAATGGCCGTAGGCCCAAAGAGTTGAAGTTGTGACTAAAAGCTCTAACTTTCACCTTGTTTTCATACAGAATATGCCAGATCCTACTTCCATGCTGAATAGACTTTAAGTTGTTCCAACCCTAAAATGGATCTTCTAAAATTTTCTAGTCTTATTTTTTGTTAGTAAAAAATCTGAAGTAAACACATATTTGTACAACAGCCACTCTTTTTTTTTCCCCTTCTATAATTTAGTGCTTTTGCTTTTCAGCATTATTACTATTTTATTTTAAGTTCCCTTTGAAGGCAGAGGCTTATCTTGGTTATTAATGTCTCCTTGATTTTTAAAAAAATATTAATCAGATTGTGGCACTTCTCTGCTTAAAACAATGTGTTGGTTTCTCATTACACTGGGTAAAAGAACTCGTTCTGTCCTTGGGCCTAAGGACCTCCACGATGTAGACTTCACCTCATTGGAGGCCTACAGTCCTGGTCCATTGGTCTCCATTCAAGCAGGCCTCTTTAAAGTTCCGCAAGCTCTTTCCCACCTCAGGCTCTTCACACTTGCTTGTCCCTCAATCTGGAATGCTCTTTTCCAGGGATGACCACCTCTTATTCGAATGTTGCATCTTCAGCTATGTCTTCTCCAGCTATCATATTTAACTAGATCACTTCCGGCCTTCCACAAGCCCATCCCCATTTCTGTATTCAGCAGCAATTTTGTTTCCTTAGAGTGCTGTCACAGTTCATTTAGTTTCTTGTTTATTGCCTGTCTTCTCCACTTAGTCATCAGCTCTATGAGGTCAGGAACCATATGCCTATGAGATTCCTGGAGCTGAACAGAGTCCGTGCACACTGTAGGGATTCAACAACTAATCTTTGAATGGATACATGTGCCTGGGGGGTTCATGATGATAAATGTGCCACATATTTATCGTCTTCAATGTAGCAGGTTAGAAAAACAACATTAAGAAGGTGACTTGCGTCCAGATTATAGAAGCCCTCAATAGTATTCTGTAGTAGGTCACCATCAGTAAGCCGTTTTTGAGTGGGGGACTAATGTCACCTGGCCTGTGTTTTAGAAAGATTGATCTGGCAAAAAAAATATAGCCTGCTTGGTTGTAGTAGAAAAATAGCCTTGGGAAGAACAACAGTAGGGAGAGGATTGACACTAAGGGAGGGGCTTTAGATCCCGGTCAGAGTTGCCGGAAAACTGATAAACTAAAGCAGATAGATAAGAGAAAACTCCTTTTGATGGCTGCTTCATTCGAAATACGTGTTTTGGAAGGTTGTTAGGGAAAACAGAATAAAGAGTTACTTCCTGCCCCAACTCTCCATCCTGAGGGTTACTTTCAAAGACACAGCTTGATAATTTGGCATCCTTGGGTATTTTGTTCTTTACTGGGTCTTCAGGTCAAGTCTGCGGCAAGAAAGTTAAACAGTTGTTTTGTTGTTGCTGTTGTCTTTGAGATCTTCTGTATCTTCCAGTACAGAGCCATATTAATTGAGATGCATTTGATTTTGGAATGCTTTTTTTATGGAGTATTGTGGGAAAAGAGGGCTAGGCTGCATTCCTTTAGGAATAGCAGTCTCAGTAGATGGAATATAGAATTTTGAGTCGGGTCTCTGAGGCTCGGGCCCTGGCTCTAGCCTGCACTAGCTGACTAAAATTGGACAAGCCATTTAACCCCTCAGAACCCCATTTTCTGATCTACAAAATGGAAATAAACCATACCCTAACTCACAGTAAGTACTTTAAATCTCTAAGCTGCTCCACAAACCCCAGTGACTGGGATTCACGAACACTGTGCAGCTCCATCTAGTTACACGTCAACATCTTAATTTCTGTTTATCCAGAAATCAGTGAAATGGGATTTATGGATATGAAGGATAAGGAGAAAGAAAAGGAGAAAGAGAACAGTATGTCCAGATAATGGAAGAGCTGTGGTACAGGGTTCATGGGGTGCACAACTTCCTTTACAAATAAAATCATCAGGAAATGAGCAGCAACCAGACATAAATTATCAAATACTGTAATTTGTAAACCTGTTTTTTTTTCTCTTTAGTGAATTTGTGAGGGCATGGTGGGTAGCGAAGGAGGCAGAGGGTTTTTCTGTCATGCCGTCACTGCTATTGACAACACTATTATCACTGTAAGGCAATGGTTTCTGAACTCTGTTGAGTCAGGGACTCTTCGGGGTCTCTGTTGAGAGGGAAAGATGCTAGAAAAATTCCCGTGTACATCTTTGCCTCCAATTGTGCTTATAAATCACCTGAAACCCCGTCTAGACAGGTGGCCATTCCTGGACCCCAGGTTAAGAGATCTAGCCATAAGACAGCAATTGAATTTTCTCTTCATATTTCAGTCTGTTTTCTGTTTTGTTTTGCTTTGTTTGGTTTTAATTTAATTTTCAGTGGGATTATTCCCTTGGTTCATAAGCATCATGAATGCCTGGCATCATATTAGGAACTTCCTCAATCTTTAACCCTTTTAGTCCTTTCAGTAATCTGACTGGGTAATGGGGTTTATTGTTGTTTACGTAGCATTGGCTAAATGACCAAGCCAAATGTTTTGGATTGCTCATGGGTGAACCTGGGGAGCCTGAGAATGCATTCTCTCAGAAGACCATTAGCTAACTTATGCTTTCGCCACAGAGCAAAAGTATCCCTTGGGTGAGGCTGTCCTTTTCTATCTGGGGTACACCACGGCACCAACCCTGGAAAAGTCCACGCAAAGTAAAGGAAGAAATATTATGCCTAGAGTACTCTCACATCTGGGGTATCTTACAATATGTCAGACCACCGTTTAAACCCAAGGAGTTTGTGTGTGTATGTATTTTAAAAAATACAAAGAGTTCTGCTATTCAAATATTCAAGTTGGAAGAACAACAGAATGCCTAAGTTTTATTGAGATCAGAACAAATTTCTGAAAAATTTGTTTTTCTAGGTCATTAGAATTTCTATTCCTGACCTAGAAAAGAGATGTAAATATCTATATTTATTCTGGTACCTCTTACAATAATAGATGTTTAACTCTGATAACACCTGTAATCAATTCTCAGGAAGCAAGCTGTTTCTAGAACATCAGAAAGTGCACAGGTATTCTTTAAGCTAAGTGTATAAATGGTTGAAATGTTAAAATTGAGGGATTCTGCATTTTTGATTAATGCTGATATTTGAAGCAACTTTACAGAAACGTATACAAATGAAAACGCGATTTATTTGGGTAAAATCAAAGTATTTATCAATAAATTCCTCTGAGATGCTCAGAGGAAAGGCATTGTAGAGGTATAAAATATCATTATTATGATTATCATCACCATTAACAGCTAGTCTAGTACTTAATGATTTTCTTCAAGTAGCTTTATTGGTATTACTGGCATTGACTTTTTTTGTCTTGGTTGCAGTTAGGGCATTACAAACTGCTGATTTGTGTTAACTCTGGGAATAAAAAGAAAACAAACCAACCAAGTACTACCAAATCAGAAACTCTCCAAGAGGAGCAAATTTTCATGCCTCAAGGATACTTTCATATTTATTTCTAAATGTACCATTTCATATACATTAACATCCCAGAAAGGAAAGTTGGTCATATCAGAGAAAAACAGAAATTATGCTAGATCTCCTAATATGAAATAACTCTAGGTAGTTATGGGTAATGACCATAGTTCAGGCTGCATTAAATTTGAATTTCAGTAAATTGTGTCAATAGAAATGACATTATCTTGTTCAAAGTCAGAAAACCCAGTGACTCTGAAATTGGTTTTCTGGAATGTGTCCATATGGTTAGTTAATGTGATTTGATACTATCTGGGTGGTGTTCTGGAAAGCAAACTTGCTTTTTCTGCAAAGAAAAAACAGATTCCAAATACTTGCCTAGTTCTTTTACTGCACATTGATACTTTGTTCTACTTTCAATCCTTTATGGACATAGACATTTTGAACGATGGCATGTTTAGATAAAGTGATAGTATCCTGAAAGAATGATTATACCACCTAGTGAAAATCCAACTTGGAAAAAAAAAAAAAGGAAACGGTCAGCAAAATAAAGTCAGGGAATATGACTTAGAGGAAAATTTTTCGTCACACATACACATACAAAGAAAGAAAGAAAGAAAAGAAAAAGAAAGAAAGAAAGAAAGAAAGAAAGAAAGAAAGAAAGAAAGAAGGAAGGAAAGATCCTATTAGTTACAAACTGATTTAAAAAAAAACCTGTTAGGAGAAGTACAAAATAATTATAGAATGTTCCAAGTGTTACAAAGAACTCCCTTGTTATCAGGTCTTGGAGGGATGATTTTACTACTTAGAAACTGAATTACAAGTCTTGGCAAGTAGGGGGGAAACTCTTGGCAAATGGAGAGTATTGATAAACTAAAATTTCAAAATAAACAAAATTTTAAGGGGAAAAAACTCCTTTAATTAAAAAATTACTTTATAAAAACTTCTAAAAATAAACCAAAAACAACAACAACAAAATTTTACCATTTCTACCTTGGAAAATAAAACCAGTTTAATCAAGAGTTTCTTTGATAATTGAAATGTCCCAAAATATCTAAGGGTCATTATTTTTAAAAAATTTAAAAAATTAAAAATAAATTTAATGTTTAAGACAATAGATCTATGACAGCATTTTTTTTCAAATTGAAATATTCTGGTATTTTCTTCAGTGTGTGCTAGTTCTATGAGAATTTTTTCTTATTTAGTGTTTTCATTTCACTGAATTAAACAACATATATGTATTGTGGGTCAGATCACCTGGAGCTGCTGTAGAGACCTAGGGTCTCTATTTGTGTTCCTATTGTATCAATGCCGAGTTAGTATTTAATTCTTAATGATTTTTGTGCAGTTTAACGTCAAAACAACATTTGTCTCAAGATAGCCATTGAGATGGATTTCTTTTGCCAGTTGTAATGACAGAAATGTTCTTAAGTTATATAAGGAATTGAGATTTTGATTGGACACCATAAAAGTACAATTGAGTACTTATTGTTACAGAGTAGTGTGGAAAATAATAGGAGTGGTCTTATCACATAAATAAATTATGTTTTTGCTATGTGGAGGCAAATGATATCATGGAGTACCATGCAAAAGATGGTATTACCATAATTGTTTAGAGAGAAGTAATGGGAGTTTTGGACCTTCCCTTGGCACATAGGGCAGAAGTTCAACTGAAAAGAGCCTGTGAGGAACCACTTAGCCTCATACAGTATTCAGGCTGTGAGCAAATGTCAGGTGTGGATCTTTTTGCTTGTGAACAACAAGCTTGTAAAAGTTCAATAGAAATAAATGCAGAAGCAAATATAAGGGAAAGATTTTTAAAATTCACTGATATACTTTTTTTGACTTATTTTATTTTAGGGTTCACTGTTGAATTTTATTGATAATGGATTGATGGTAAAGGTAAGTTCATCACCAAAATTGTCCCTTTTGAAGGTGGCAGTACAATACTGAACCTTGAGGAAGACTGATAGGAATTAAACTTAATTTAGACTCATTAGGAGAACAAACTGTCAAAGTTGTTGGAAATAAACAAGCATCCTTAATAACAGCGTACTCTTTTCCTTCCTTCATTCCTTTGTTCCTTTGTTCAGTCATTCCTCCCTTCTTCCCTTTCTCCCTCCTTCCTTCCCTCTCTCCCCATCTCTTTTCTCTTTCTTTCTCTCTTTCCCACCCCTTCGTCCTGAAGCTGAGAAGAGCAAGATAACACACAGTTGTAAATTTTGAATAATCAAGATGTGAATCATCAAACTGAGAGAATTTCTAACACAAATGTAAAATATGTTTTATTTTTCCTTGAGTGTTTAAGTATTAAGAATGGTTTGAGTTTCAGGACATTGGGCCACTGTTTTGGTCTTTGTTTTTCCTACTGATTTATTCAGATTCTGCTCATGTAAAGACTCAGAAAGTTGATATGAAATTAGAATTCATAACTTTTCAAAGATCCAGGTGTTTTTGGAAACAAGTTCCACTGGTAAAAGTAAGTCTTTAAAGACATAAATTCAGTTCAGTTCAATAAATAATATTTGGGATCTTGCTATATGCAAGACACAACACTAAGCCCTGGGGGTAAAAAGATAAGTTGGATGTTATTTCAGTGCTGAGGAACTTAGAATCTAGTGTGGGAAACTAGCAGGGAAGGTGAAAATATTTTCCAAATTTTCAAAAACGTATTTGTGCATTTTGTGCTAATCTACTCTTGTCTTTTACTACTTTTTATAAAAGCTTTCTAGCATTTTTTTTAACTAGAGTTTTAAGCTTATGAAACAGATATTTCTATGTTCTCTAATTTCACAAAGTGAGAGGAGAGGTATCGTTATTACATATATTTTTTGCAAGATGAAAATATCCTCAGGCTGGGACTAATGGATAATAGCAAAAGCAAAATAAGTAAAAAGTGAAACACTGATGAAAGAGGGACTGAATGTCACACAGACACATTAGCTGGTGTTGAATGACAAATGATAACAGTGTTGGCTTGGTTTCAGGGATAGTGGCAGGGGGTAGAAATGAGGAGCCCAGATAGCCATGGGTGGCGTGAGCCACTAAGGAGATTTTCCTGAAACTTTTCTTTTTCTTTGCATTAAAAATAAATACATAAACCTAAATAGTGAAGATTTAAAAAAAGAGAGAAAAGTATAAGCCTTAAAATAACATGGTCTTTAATTACTTTGCTTTGATTTAAAAAAATGCTCAATATTAATAGAAGGAGGACTATTTAAGTCATGCTTAAGAAAACAGGACACATGACTTAGTACAACAGCTATTCAGAGCCAAAACAAAACAAACAAAGAACAATTAAAAAAAAAAAAACTACCTCCCTGCAATGTCTACTTATGCAATAAGATGTGTATAAGGGCAAGAATATTTGTGAGGTGGGTGATAGAATGACAGTGGTGAGCCAAGAATGTCCTCTTTAGATCTGAGTTCATAAATTGTCTTGATAGATGCTAGTATCATGGGGAAGACATCTGCGGTCAAATAAGTTTCAAGGACATTGAGATAAATAACTTAACAGACTTGTTTACTGTAGGACTTACTTTAGACTTTAATATGCCGATATGGCCTGTAACTGGCCAGGAGAGGACTATATTACCAACATTCCCAAATGCATTCAACTATAGAATACTTTTAGAAGAGCTCCTAGGGGAAATAGATCCTTGGGACATAGTTTTAGAAATTTCTATGTTAGTACTAAGCATGTAGAAATCACCATTACTGACCTTCATTTTAAGAGAAAAGAAATGAAGCCAAATTAATTATCTCTTGGGTCCAACATGGAGTTAGGGTGTATATATTGTCTTGATATGTGTTGTCTGGTTTATCTTGATCTCTGTGATGTATCATAGCTCTTCCTTGGCCATGTACCCTACCGCTGTTCCCAACTGGTAGATTAGGAAACAGTATCCGAGAGGATAAATATAGGGTCTTGGTAAACTGGTAAGATTTAGTCAGGGATTAAAATTTAGAGGTGTTTTAAAGCTTGATTTTGGAAAACAAATTACAACTGAAATAAGTTACATAAGACCCAGATTGGATCACATGTCCGATTCATTGCTAAATTCAAGGGACGTCTACCTGTGAAGTTCTGGTAGCACAGATGATGAAGGAGATGTGGCTCCTTCTTAGGAACTTAAAATTCAGTGGGAAAGGCAGAACCATGAACAAGTAATCTCAATGCAATATGGTAAGTGATTAAAAGAAGTACATACATCTCTTTGCTTTTGTTCACGTTATTATCTCTCCTCTAAGTACAGTAAACCTGAGCCCTCATCAGCACCCTTTCACACATATCAGATGTTTTAAGATTGAATTCCAATGCATGTTGTCTGGGAAACATTTTCTAGACACCTTGCCCCCTTCCTAGTTGGAAATAATTATTCTCTACACTATGTTCCCATTATGTTAAATTTACCATTGTTTAAAAGTCATTAATAACCTAAACTAGAGCATTAAGAACATTTTTGAGATTTAATTTTCTAAGTAATCTCTATACCCACTGTGGGGCTTGAATTTATAATCCTGTGATCAAGAATAACATGTCTTACTGACTGAGCCAGCCAGGCAGCCCCACGAAAATTTTTAGAGGCAAAAAAGGGTAGAATGTTCTCCTATTTGATTTAATTTAATTTATTTATTTTGTAATTTTATTTTGTATTTCTCCCCCCTCTGTTTTCTCATTAAGTCATAGAATATGAGAACAAGTCAGAGGAAATAGGGCATGGCCTATCTAGCTCATTAGGAAACCCATAAGAGCCTTCTCACGAACTAATAGTCCAGTTCGATTACCAGGCAATTTTAGCAATTACGGAGAGAGAACGAAGGCTAAAAGGAAGTCCCTTACAGAGCCTTTAGCACCAGTCTTTTTTGAAAACTTGAGTTGTAGACGAGTCCCAGGGTGTCTGAGTCAAGCCTGGAAAAAATAAGAATATTTTAATCAGTAATAATTAAATCGGCAAGAATAAAGGCATTTATTTCTGTCAAATCTTGTTCAGACTTTGTGGACTTTGAAAGAGATTTAAGTATATGAAAGGATCTTTCTTATCTGTTTATCATTTGAAATTAGTTGGTTATTTAAAGAGGAAAAAACAGTTGAAGTAGGGAATCATAACAACACTACACGTGACCCTTACACATTTAGGATGACGGCAAGCCTAGTTATTTGGGGTTCGTAAATTATCCAAACTACATAATGCAAGACAAGTTTAAAAATGTAAATATATGGCCTCATATTTTTAGCCTTTAAAAAGGCGGTAGAAATGTCTCAGGGTAAGTACAGGGATAAATACATAACCAATTTTCTTTCAAAGAAAACATTTCAGGACTAGAAAGGTTTGTCAAACCTGTAACCGTTCTGGATTTCCTTAAGCCAGATTTTAAATCTAGATAATCTCTGAGAGAATTATTTAAAGCAGGGGTGAGCCCAATTTTTCTGCCAAGAGTCAGACAGTGGACGCAGGCTCTGTCGGCACCACAGTCTTTCTAGCAACTATTTAATTCTGCCATTCAGGGCCCAGATAGCCATAGATCACACATAAATGAATGTGCCTGGTTGTATGCAATAAAACTTTATTTATTACAAAAGCAGGCAGTGGGCCTGGTGGAAAGCATCGATACTGCTATACATCAAAATGACCTGTGGGAAGTAATCGAACGTAGGAGTAGACAACTTTGGTTTTGTATGCTCAGAGGAGCAGTCTCCCCCTTCTGAGAAATGCTCACCTGCACTCACACTGTGGTACAGGGGTTTGGGCTTGCACACTCTCATTTGATTGAGAGTCTTCTTTTCTTGAGTCAACTCTCTTTCACTGAGTCAATAAATTTGTCTTTGGCCTAGGGTGGTGTGAGCTGTACTTCTGTGTCTTGCTCCCCAAATGTACAAATGAATGGGCACCAGCTTACAGAGTCAGAGATGAGGCTGGAAAGGGGGTGGGAAGAGCAGTTGCTTCTGGGTTTAGCTTGTCACGCCAAGGTCAAGACCCCAGACATCTTCCTGAGGGAAGCTTCCTGAGGTTGCACAGCTGGTTAAAGGAGAGACCCTCCCAGATGGAGGTGATTGTAGAGGAATCATCTTTCCCTTGTAGAATCCCCCAAAGAGCTCTCCGGATAATGCCACTCTTGGGGAGCTATTTGGCATGTTTGCCCTACGTCCAGACCACAGGTTGTAAACTTGATCACTTCTCCATGCTGTGCTGGAATCTACACGGGCTTACCTATTGTCCAAGTGTCATAAACACCCTAATCCCTTCGGAAATCTTTTGTGAGGAAGAATATTTTGTTTCTCATAATAATCATCGGTCCCCTTGCACAATCCTGAGCAGCGTGGTCTTTGGAAAAATTTCAGCAAAAAGGAGCAGAAGGCCCCTCAGATGCGCCTGTTTTTTCTTGTCACTTAAATCATTGTCTGCTCCTACCTGCTGGGAGTCCTCATCCTCTCTCCTGTGCGGGTGTATTTCTGTTTCAAGTGAAGCTTTGAGCAATTGGAGTCCCTCCGTGATTGCAGGAGAATATTGTGACTGCATTATGCCCGGGTGGACCCCCACATAGGATATTCTTGGTCAACATTCACCCATTCCTACATGCACACAGCTCAGCACACGGTGTATTTATTGAAACAACTCTGTTTGTCAAACTGCAGCGAAGCTGATGTTGACTATTTCACTGGGCACTCCCACTGAAAACAAAAACTGTGGGCTGACAGCACGGCGACAAGTGACTAATAGGCATCCAAGACGGTGACTAAAGGCAAGTCGAAATACAAGCTGGAAAGAGCTCTAATTATTTGTAGGTCTTCTGTATGATTATTTAAACTTGTTCCAGTTAATGAGATATGTCAATGCTGATTGGGTTCGTGGTTGGAAAAAAAAAAAAAAAAAGATGACAGACCTGAATCTGAATCTGAATTGTGCCATGTAATAACAGACGGTGATTTATTAAGTGATTTCCAAGTGGGAGTATTAAAATAGGCTTCTTATTTGATCCTTACAACGATCCATCTTGCAACGAGGAAAACCGAGGCTTAGGAAGGTCAGATAACAAGTTCTTGGCCACGCCAGTGGCAAGCGATGCAGCCTGGAACAAAACCTGTGGAGGCGCCAGAAGCAATCCTTACTCCCTGACAAGAATAGATGGATCCTCAACTTACTGACCTTTTTCCGGTGGGAACCAGGGTTATTTTGTCCTCATGAATTTTGCATCTTTGCTGAATGCATTTGCAAATGCACAATACAGAGTTTATCTGAGAACCCTCATCAATGTTTTCTCCTCTAGAGCAGCAGATTCTAATCAGCAGCAATTTCCCACACCCCCTCCCTCTCCAGGGAGAGACCTGTTTGGTTATCTCCGCCGGGTGGAAGCTGCTACCGGCATGTTGTGCCCCAAGGTGAGCGTTGCCCGTTGCTGCTGAACATCCGACGATGTACAGAACAGTCTTCTCTCAGTAAAGAATTCATCTCCCCAAATGTCAGTAGTGCCAAGTGTGAGAAACCCTATTCTAGACGCTCTGGATACGAACACCAAACCCTTGGAAAGATTGAGAACTTGGACAAGCAGTGCTATACGTCTCATCTCCTCAGAGAATTTTGCCTTATCTCCAGCGGCTCTCACTTATCAGCCCCTCTAGTACATACCCCCAGCAGGACTAGTCTGGGATGTCCCTGAATATTATCAAAAAGCTAATCTGCTGTCAAAGTGGTGCTCCAGTGCTCAGAGAAGTGAACTTCAGTGCCCGTGTTTCTTTTTCTTCTTCCATGTTCCTTGGCAGCCATGTTCTTTTTTTCACTCTTACACTGAACACTTTTTCCAGAAACTGGCAACTTCCTAAACTATGCCTCTTCTTTTGAAACACAGCATTTGCTTGTTTAAGTGCTCCATGTAGCCAGAGTTCCAAACGCAGGGCTTTTCACATTTGTTTCTCATCATTTTTGACAATTAGCCTCCCTTATTTCGATAAACATCTCACTCTTAAAGAGTAGTTCTTAAGTACCATTTATCTTTTCCTGGGTGGAGTAAAGATTTCCCATGAACAAGCATTTCACATTTTTCTTTGCAAAATGTTTTTCCAAGTGTTTAACTCCGTGGGTAAACCTACCGGGCAGACAAAAAAAGGATGTTTTGAGAGTTGAAAGTCTTCTCTAAGGTCTTAAATGCTAATTCTTTAGTTTTCACATTAAGAAAAGCCCCCGGCCTCTGAAAACAGTCTTGACTTAACACTGGGGATACAGCTTCCCTTCAACACAGGCTAATACCAACATTCTTGTTGGTAATTATCCAGGAAATAAAATATCTTAACCTATTTCTATGAATATGTGAGTTCAATAGCGTTTCACTATAGGAACGATTTCAGAAAATAAAGACAAAACAAGAAAATGTGAAAATGATTAACTTAAAAATTTTATTAGAAACAAGTTAACAATGGCTGGTGTACTGTTCCTTTTAGCGACCAATAAATTCAATCAAATAATGTCATTTCTAAGTCAAGGAAAAGTATGGAAATAGCTGATTATTTTAAATGAGTTTTAAAAGTCATGGCTGGGAATGCCCCCTAGATTATGAAATTACCATTTTAAGGGCACCCCTACATCGGTGTTTGAGAGACTGCTTCTAAGGCAGAAGGGAATTGGCTTACCAGGAGACAAAGTACTCGGGTCTACAAGTAGACAATGAAACCGGCCTACCCACTTCATCCTAACGTCATCAGAATAAGACAAAGCCATAATGTTGAGTCTTTCTCCTTCCCAGGTCTTCACTGCCCCATTTTAGGGATGACTTTTATATCTATATTCCTGTTCAAGAGAAAGGAATTCCAACATTCAAAATACTATGTTAACCTGATCTCATTATGAATGGGCTTGCAGAACAATACTTGCCTAGGGCTTTACCCCCAGAGTTGGCCCTGACTATAACAAGTGAAGGAAATCCCTTTAAGCTTCTAAGTTTAGGAGGTTGGTTTAGACTGAGTGGTAATCTTCAGCCCCATTGCCCTGACAGCCGAGAATCAGGGTTCCTATGTTTATGTTGTGTTCCTTACTAAATCAAGGTTGTAGATGTGGGTGTGTGTCTATAAAATGTATAATTGTGTGGCTTAGAGGCAAACTCAGGAAAGAAGTATAATATGTACCATAGCTGGATATACCATTTATTTGCTCTCCAAGGAACTTCTCATTGAAAACTAATTTTTAATTTTCTCAGTCTACCTCGTAAAGCTGCTGCTGCCCCCCTCCCCTTCCTTCTGTTCTTCCCCTTCCTCCTCTTCTTTCTCCTTCTTCTTCTTCTTCTCCTCCTCTTCTCCTTCCCCTTCCCCTCCCTCTTCTTCTTTCCTCCTGTCCTCCCCCCCTCCTCCTCCTTCTTTTTCTCTTTTTCTTCTCTTTCTTCCTCTTCCTCCTCTTTCTTCTTCTTCATCTTCTTCTTCTTTTTATTGGCAATCAAAGTAAGGAGATTTAAGGATAGATCTAGTCCTTTCCTCCATTACAGTGTGAACTTTATGAAGAGGTACTTTATAGTCTGGATTTCTTGGTTTGTGATTTTATTGGCTTGCACAGCAGGCTGCTCCTCTCTGGAGAAATTAAGTCTTCAGACTTCTGGTTGGCAAGGTCTTTGAGTCCCTCTGCTGGGCTCCCCTTGGGGGATGGAAATGTCTCAGGTTGGTCTACAATGACTTCTCTCACTGAGCAATGTACTACTGTTCCAGGGGAAACTGCCAACTGGCAACCAGACATGAGTGGTCTGGACAATTAGCAGGCTTCTGTTCAGTCCTTGGTCCTATTGACTGCAAAGCAAGCATGTCACTTGGATGAGATAGGAATTCAGGCATGTGAAGTAACTGGCCTGGATCCAGTGACAACACCAAAGGTAGCTGGGGGCAGTGCTTTAGTTCCCTACCCCAATCTCCATAACATACCCTCCGAACATACCAAATGCATAAAAATCTAAATCAAAACAAACAGTGAGCTTGCTATGCATGCAAATTCAAGACAAACATGTAGTCCTTTTCTTCCAAAATGGATTTTTGCCTGTTAGCTCTTTTTATATGGTAATGCTGAAACTACTCATGATAATAGCTGAGAAGGGAATATTTTCCAGATTAAAAAAGAAAGAAGAATTATGGTTGTTAAGCTTGTTCACTGATCTTTCCTTAGTCATATTCAGCCTTCTTGGATTATGTAACTCCTGAATAAAAATGTTTCCAAACGTGAAAAATCTACAGAAGTCTTATAGTTTTGAGGGTTATAAGAAGCTGAGCAAACAATTTGACAAGAGGCGTCTTGGATAACCAGAAGAGACATTTAGGATTAAACTAGATTATTAACAGATGGTTGGTAAGCATGTAGAAAAAGAAGCCGTGATTGTTCAGAAATTCCATGGGTTTGTTGAAAACAAATCATACCAAAGAAACACCATTTCCTATTTAAATGAGCTTTGTTGAGTAGTAGATAAAAAAATGCTAAAGGTACAGTGTTTTATTTCAGTAGGACACTTGATAGAGTTTCCATTGAGGTGGTTGTTATATAATAAAAACAATCATTGGATTTAGAATAAAAAAACTGACCTGATTCTTCTATTTATCAGTTCTATAAGTTTCACAAGTCACACAGTTTTTTGGAAGCTAGGTTTCTTCATCTCTAAAATAAGCATATTTATTTATGTATTTTCAATCTCATTCCAAAATTACTGGTTTCTTGAGAACAAGATTAAGAACTGTGGATTGGATAAAACTCTAGTTAAATGGATTCACAGTAAGATAAAAAATGAGACTATGTCAATTATGCCTCAATTATTAAAAAAATGATAATTAGGCACAACGACCTTTGGTCATAGATCAATGTCAAGTTTATATAAGGGTCCTAGTGGGTGTCCCACACAATTCTAAATTCTATCCTGCTCCATATATTATCAATACATGTTGTAGAAATATAGAAGTGATAATACTTAAAGCCACACATAAGTATGGGAGGATAGCTTCCAATTATAGAAGCCAATCATCAAAATATTTTAGATCTGTAAAACTGAGCTAAAACACAATACCAGGTTTATTGTACATAAACATATTATTATGCACAGACATATTCTTCAAATTATAAAGTATCAGTAACATTATTACAAGATAGGAGGTGACTATAATAACAGTTCAACAAACAAAGCACTGAGGAATGTAATTGAATACAAGCCAAATGGGTGAAAAATTCAGATGATTTTCTGAGTTCTTTTCTTCCTCCACTTGTGCAAATATTTCACTTATTTCAATTAAACAAACACTCATTGAATTTTCCCGGTCCCTGCCCTTGCAAGACTCACTCAGAGCTGGAAGGAATTATACTACAATGCAACCCACATTATAATAAAGATATGTAAAAGGGACTGTTGGAGCTGAGAAAAGGAAGAGTGAGACTTTTGCCGGTGTGTGCATATGTTTAGGTGTGGGTGTACCTCGACAGGTCAGCAGAAGCTATAGAGGCAGGTTACGCTGAGTTGGGCCCTGAGGAATTAATTGGAGTTATCTAGTTGGACCGTGTGGGGAAAGACATCTCAGATAAAGGAGACAATGGCCTGGCAATGAAGGCATGTTTTAGGAATATTAAAAGATTGACATGGCCAAAGCATAGATTGGTGAGTTGTGTTTAGGCAGGTTGCAAAAAGCTTTACAAACAAAATGTTCGAACTTCATCTTGTGGGTGATGGGAAAGCATTACAAATTTTAAATAGGTGGCGTCACTAGATTTATGGTTGAGAAAAACAATTCGAAGGGCTCAGTGCTACACTGACTGAAGCAGGGAAACGTGCTGAGAAGTAGGTGAGTTGGATGTCTTTGGTTGCAAGGGACAGAAATTTAACTTGATCTAGTTTGAACATCACAGAGAATTGACTGGATCCTATACCCAAGGTAGATGCACACCGCCCTTAACAATGACTCCGTAAGGATCAGTGCCCTGAGTGTCATTTGGATTTTCTCCATCTCTTGCCTTTTCTTTATGTCAGCTTCCTTCTCTCATACAAGTTTCTTTATTAGGTTTCATCTGTGACTAGAGGCAGCTGTCTTGCTAGAGAGTTTCAAAAATCTTGTGTAAGGACTCTGTTGGCTGGGTTTGGGTCATGTGCTCATCGACAGAAAAATCACTGAGGCCACAGGATGGGATGTTGACAGGCATGGGGCTCACCTGCCTATCTAATACCTAGTTTCTGCTTCTTAATTGGTAACAGAACCCTCAGTTTGTTAGGGATGTAGTGGGCCCAGCATCATGCAATTAGTTTAAGCTAAGCGTTACAATCTTATTCTGTTTTTTCAACCTTATTATTTTTTTATTTTATTTTATTTTATTTTATTTTATTTTATTTTATTTTATTTTATTGCCACTGGAGGTATCTTCAAAACCTATTTCATTCCAATGTGATTCTTGTGTTGTAGGAGTTTCTAAAAACTCATTGCCTGCCCCCCCCCATTGGCTCTCTTGGTGAAAGGGGTTGGACTTGAAAGGGGGCCGCTTTCCTCCTGCTTTTCTTCTTAGCCTTAGAACAGATATAATGCTTTGAGCCATAGTAGCCAACTAGTGACCATGAATTGCTATTTATGTGGAAATGCCAAGGGAATTGCCATAACTATAGGTCTTAATTTTTCGAGCCACTATAATTAATGGAGCTACTACGTACCTCCAGCATTCTTCTTGTGTGAGAAAAACAAACTTGGTTTCCTTAAGCTACTATTAAACGGTTTTGGTTACTTGCAGCCAAATGCCTTTCTAAGTGTTATGCAGTACTTCTAGTCGAATACTGTGACCAGAGAGCTAAGGTCAAGCAAGAAATCGGCATCTGCTATTCAGAACATGTGTACAATAGGATGGGACCCTTTCCACCAAAGGAGAGAGCGGGTATATCATAGAAAGAGTCGCTATGTGAATCACTGTAAATGGGACAGACACCCCAATCTGAATTTGCCACAGGAATATTGGGATGAATGATGGCCTTAATCCAGCCATAGATTCTGGACAGGGACAGAGGAAAGGGGGCTAGAGAGAAAAGGGAGTTTATGAAGGGCATGCACAAGGGGAAATCAAAGGGACCTAATGTAGTTTAGGTGTGTAGTCGCTTAGTGGTAAAGAACACATGAAAGTAGAGGACAGTGATGACAGAAAACTAGAAGCAGGTGACATTTTAGTCAACAGTGATGGAACCATATTATCAAATTTAAGGAATGTTAAAGAATCTGCTCTCTCTCATTGTCATTTGTCGTCTAGTTTGCTAGATATCAAGTTAATTATCTCTCCTCCAGATCTCACTTTTAACAAGATATAAGTAATTCACAAAGAAGTATACATTATTACGAGATAAAATAAGTGCAAAAAATCAATAAAAATTAAAGCAAAGGGGAGATCAGTACAGAACAATAAGAGGAAATGTACATAGAACATGCCTGACATATATGACCTGTATGCATCTTGGGCAGACCAGTAGGGATAGCTGAATAAGGTATGGCGAGGAGGGACTGCTGAATAATGGTTTATATTTTCCATCAGCAAGCTAGGACACGAATCACTTATGCTAGTTGTAATGTTCATGTTATTAAAGCAAGCTAGGTATCTACAAGAGGCATCACTATTCCTTATATGCAGCCAGAGAGTGGTTTCTCCCAGGCATCCCCAGAAAGGCTTTCATGGAAATATACTTATGGAAATCTGGACACAGGTTTTGCAGAAGTGTTTATCATAGTATTCCCCGTATGGGATGAGGGCACAATATCAAGTACGGTTCAATATAAATTGACCCTCGGGTTTGGAACCAGGTAGACGAACAGCTCTGTGCTACTCCACGATAGTCAAGTGTGATGGGGAGGTATGTTCAGTTCTGGGACATGTTCTATGAAGAAAATTACCATTTGCACAGAACCCGGTACATATTATAGTCTTTGTAGATGCTTCTTGAACGAATACATGTTTGAACGAATGCGTGAACATTTGTAGAAACAGGATCTATTTCACTTGTTTAAGAGAGGCTGTTTTTCCCCCTCCCTATGCAATTGGATGTCAATTATCTATCTTTTGATCAAAATGTGAGTTCCACGTGGGGCAGGAATTTTGTCTTGTCTTTATAGTCCCAATCATGTAGAGTGTCTGGCATAGAAAGGTAGTCAAATAATAGTTTATTGAAGAAATACATGAATGAATGAACATGTCTCAGATACACACAGAACTGTGTATGGGAGGAAACCAGACTGATTTATAATCTTATCTCAGTATAATTTTATCTCAAGTTAAGGCAGAAATATAAAGCAATCCTAAAGTTTTGAGGCAAGATTCTTATCACTGGAAAACCTCCAGGAAGAAATGTTTAGAGGGAATTTGTGCTTATTTTTGTGGCATGTAGAACTATGTTCTTTCAGGTGTAATAAATAGGGTTAAGCAGCCCATATTCTTTTCCTGCCCTTCAAACTATTATTAGGACAGGTGTGGGGCGTTCCTCCACGTGACGCCGTCTCCCTGTGTACTGGAGTAGAGGATGCTCCTTTGGTGCTGTTGTTAGAGGGGAATGTATGCATCCAGATTCCTTGTCACCTTGATTACTGATCTTCCCAAAGGAAGATTTAATGAAAAGAAAGAAAACTTGCATTTTCCAAGTCTTTCAACTTATTCTCTATCTTTGGAGACAGCACACATTTGTGGTGGACAGTACGGGCTCTGGGGCCACGGGATCTGAGTTCAAATTTTGACTTCATCCCTTATGTATTGTGTGCCACTGCGCCAACTACGTAACTATTTGTGCCTCACCTTGCCCATCGGTAAAGGAGAAATAATAATAACAGCCACGTCAAAGGGTTGTTTTGAGGATTAAATAAGTTAATTCATGCAAAGCAGTTAAAAATGACTGTCACATAGTCCTTAAGAGATATTAGCTAATATCATTGTTCATGGATGCTTTCTTTTTGTTGACTTTTGCCATGTTTAATATAAAAATATTTATAATTAAAAATAAAATCAAAATATTATCACGTATCTAGTATGTTCAAGACATTATCAGACTATATAGGAAATAGTAACATTCCCTCTAAGATCTTCCAATCTACTTGTTGAGCAAAGTACAAAACTCATAGGAAATAGGAGCACATACAAATAGAAGTAGGAATATGTACCACAGGGCAAGCAATATCATGTGGTGTAACTTACTGCTTGGCAAATCACATACATATATAGACAATGTCTAGATAGATAGATAGATAGACAGACAATGGGTTTTTAAAATGCCTGTTTACTGAATGAGTTTGTGAAAAAAGTTGGTAACATTTAAGATTGTTTATTTTGATACTCCTTTATAGTATATGCTGGGAGAGCAGGCAACTGAAAAGAAAAAAAAACAAATATGAAAAACAGAACAAGCAGAGATTAAGGTAGACCTGAAGTCTCCAAAGGTATGAAAAATTACAGATTATGTGGGCCATTAATAAATGAGTAAAACATAAAGCAGGCTTCCAGCATTTGTGAAGAATTACTCTTGGAAGCAGATAGGATGAAAATGTGGTATGAGTTTATGAGGAGTTTATGTATGTATCTGATCCTGGGCCAGGAACAGATTCCAAGCATATCCACAGAGTTGGTTGCACATGTGAATGTCCTGGAAAACTCAGCCATAATTCTATTTCCCCAAGTTGCTCAGGCCCTGACTAAAATGTTCTTGGAAACATAAATATGCAGAACACCGAAGAAATCAGAACGAGTTATAGGATTGTTTTTCTACAAAGAAGTGTTTTAATCTTTGTAGCAAACAGAGTTAGGATTTCCCAAGATTTGTTCACCATATTCTGATTAAAATCCTAATAGTATTAAGAATCATTTACCTTACGACTTAAACAATTTAATGGCTTCCATTTCATGCAAAATTATAGTTTGTTTTACATATAAAGGAAATAGAAAGAAAATGGAAAGCGCCAGGCATTAAGAGAGTTAAACTGGAAAGCCCAGGCACAAAATTCCAAGTATTTTAATAGATGTTCTTGGTTTTCCCTGAGTTTTAAGGAAAATTTTGCTACTTTTGCAACAGAAATCACATTAGTTTTTACAGGCTAGCCTATTTAGAATCAGAGGTTCACAAAACCTTTAGGCAAGAAGAAGCTTTTGAAATCCCACCTGTACAGAAATCTTTCCCACAGCCTGTCTGACAGTTTATCGAATTTCTAGCTGAGTCCTTCCAGTGATTTAGTGAGTACGTGATTAGTGCACAAGTCAGCCCATTCTATTGTTGAATACATCGGATGGCAAAAAAATGTTCTTCCTTATATAATTCAAATGCCATTCACCTTTTCAGCCTCGGAAAATTTGTAAGATTATGTTTCCATTAAAACCCAAATTATGCTGACTTTGGGTCCCTATAGGCCCTTGTAAGAAATTGAGGGTTTTTTTGTTTTGTTTGTTTTGTTTTAGTATGCTTCTCAAAATTTTTTTTTTCATTTCCCCCAGGATGTTGATTCACACAAGACCTCCGTTCCAGCCCAGTTCTTCACTCTGGTCTTCTTATCAAATCTGCCATGCTACTGGCTTAACCCCAGATGGTCCTTGTAAGGTGGCGGCTCTACTGAGCCCAGCTGGCTGTTACTGACGGTTACTACTTTGGAGCTACAATTCTTCCATTCGTCATCCATCCCAGGTGTAGAACAACATACCTGTGTAATTCTCTAAAGCACCGGCTGTAGCTTTCCTCAAGATTTATCAAGGATTCTAGGATTTTTGCTATATGTTTGTCCTTGAAGCCTGAAAACCATGGAGCTCTCACAAAGCACACCCCGTATAGTCCCTGGTTTTCTTCCTGTGGTGGCCACAATTCACCGCCCAAGGATCCTGGGGTCCAAAATTCACTAGGCCGAAGGAGAGAAAGATATTAACCCCACCAATCTCAGGTCTACATAAATCTATCCTCAAACCTGCTTTTTTTCTATGTGATTATCTTCTGACATTCAAGAGCAATTATGTTACTGTGTTAAGACCCAATATCAAGAATTTCCTGAAATGTGGGTTTTTCAGTTTTAGGAAATGCTAAGTAAAGGACCTTCTATTAGGAAAAGTTCCTGCAGGAACTAACAGAACGCAACTGTGGTTAACTTAAACAGAAAAGAAGTTTGTTGGAAGGAGTGCAGGTGGCTTCCAGAATCAGGCTTAGAAAAGAGACGGTGACCTGTCGTAATTAGGCTAAAGGAACAGCTGAGGTCTAGCTGCAGCAGGGATCTGGCTAAGAAGGTGCCCCTGGAACAGCCACCTCTAGACATTTGCATCAGCCATCACTACCAGACCCTCTGTTCCTTTTACCTTTAGATCTGAAACTAGTTCTGTACAGTAGACATTTCCATTACAATGAAAGTGTATCTTTAGGGGCGCCTGGGTGGCTCAGTCATCAAGCGTCTGCCTTTGGCTCAGGGCGTGATCCCAGCATTCCAGGATCAAGCCCCACATCAGGCTCCTCCGCTGGAAGCCTGCTTCTTCCTCTCCCACTCCCCCTGCTTCTGTTCCCTCTCTCACTGTCTGTCTCTATCTCTGTCAGATAAATAAATAAATAATCTTTAAAAAAAAAAAGTGTATCTTTACTACTCAACAAGTAACCCCTAGTCACATGTGGCTATTGAGCATTTGAAGTGTGTCTGAAGAACTAAATTTTTTATCTTATTTATGTTTAATTAAAATGAACTTAAATAGCCACATGTGACTATTTTTTACTATATTGGATGGTACAGATCTAATCTCTCAGAGCCCATTTTTTTGGGATTGCTAGTTGAAATTTTCCCAGGAATCACTTTTCCAGGTGTAAAAAGTGCCCCCCCCCACTTCTTTCCCTGGTTCCTAAATCTCTATATTTAGCCTATGTGAGAAATGACATGATATAGGTCAATGGGTCAGTATAGAGAGTGTCCTCCCCAAAAGCGTTGTCCATCAACCATCACCCTACGCTGGCTTCAGTGGGTCCTTCCATCATGTGTCAAGGCCAGTAGCACCTAGTGACAGGGGTAATGATAACAGCAGTGGATTGATCCATGTCCACAGGGTCTCAGTTAAGTGTTAGGGCCCTAAAGACAGACTTCCTAGATTAGAATTCTGGCTTCACCATTTACCGGTTCAGTGACCTTAAGTAAGTTATTTAACTAAGGCATTTGTGCCTCAGTATCCTTGATCTGATGAGATCACCTAACTCTAACAGTGATAGATAAATTTGTATAAAGCACAGGAGAGCACCTGGTACATAGTCAGCTCTCAATGAATATTGGCTATTATTGTCATCAATGCCAGAGACACACAAACGATTTGCAATAAAAGATCCAGTGGATACTAATGAGTTTTCCTATGAAAACATGAATGAGTATGTCTACCAAAGTACTATGAGTCATAATATAAACTCAAAAAGGTAAAGATGCCAAAAGACATTGTGAACTCTGGTGGCCTGACTCCTAGGGGGCAATACTTACCTTCTTAAATAGTTGAGAATCAAGACTGCATTGTAAAATACTGCCTTCTGAAAACAAGCAGCAAAATACATAATGATGAAACTTCTACTCTGTATGTTGAAAGATTAAAAAAACGTTAAAGTCTGCAGATTTAGGGTTGAGAGTGTGGAAACACACACGATGAGGGCAACAGTGCCAATGAGACTAATGTGTGCTGACTCCGAAAAACACATTAGTGGCTTCAGGAATTATTCCTCTCATTATATTGAGGGTTTTTATTTTTATAAAAACAGAAACCAAAAATGCAGAAAAGAACTCCAGCGTTCAGATTAATACATGGAGCATTGCAGTGGTGAAAGAAACTATGCTTGTCTTGTGTTTAGACATTTATTTCAGTCTTGAACTCTGCTTAGACCTCACTGTGGGCCCTCAGCAGCTAGCATTTGGCAGCATAAAGTCTTGTCTCAGGCAAGCTTTCTCTTTTTCCTTTGCAAAAAGGAAGAAAGAAAAAAAATACTCACTCATCCTAATCCTCAAAAAATAATTTCCTTTCTTCTAAAAAGATTTTAAAAAATAGAAATCTTTGCTTTCTTTCTAAAATAATTTCAACAAAATAGAAATCTTTGCTATACTTTTTTGTGTGTTTCTAGAAGATGTATTATCTGGCAGCACAATTTTCCATCTGGCTTTAAAAACAAATATTTTATTTTACTTTTCTACCATGTATGCTATAGGCAGCAAATGAGAGAATTCTATAATATGACTTACTCCACAGAAAACGTCAACCTAGAGATTCCACTTCCTCATATGAGATCAATAAAAGTGCCCTCACTTGCATGTGTATATAAATTTTGCAAGTCTTTTACACATGTGTTTCTCAAATGCCACTAACTCATAGAAAATAACAAATCCCCTACTTTTCTAGAGACCAAATCAATAAGACATGGAATCTTCATCAGTCAAGAGCCAAGTACTTTGAAGTATTCATGTATACCAGCTGCAAGAAACATACCACTGCTACACGTAAAGCTAAACACGTGGACCGCATGATCTTTCTGCTAAATTGGATTTATTAAGGTTCACAATTTCTTGGAGGCAACTATATGTATTTAGGCAATTTCTAGGATGATAGAAAGTAAAAAAAAAGGAGGATATCTAAACTGATGCTTTCATTTTTTTTAGTAATTGATTTTCTAAAAGGATAGGACTTACTATATTTTTAAACTAGGATGTATGTTTTGAGTAGATTTTCTGATAATGGAGATGAGTTTTCCTCAATACATGTGTGTAATGGTTCTATGAATAACAGCACACATTGGCGAGACAGCTGGCCAGGGCGAGAAGAGTGTTTATTCACGTAAAGGTAACATGGTCAGATCACAATGAACTTACAGAAAGTTCACAGCAGCACCGTGTTATGCCCAAACCATATGAATAAATCTGAATGTGGAATAATTATACTCAACTGTGTTTTTCATGATCCTCTTTTGAGATGAAGAAATCCAGAAATATCTACCTTTATACACAGAATTTTCTGCTTTGAAATAGTAATTACAACAGCCAAAAAAGAGTGCTGTAATGGGGTCAATTCATCCTTGTCTAAGAGGGCAAATAGTCAAGGGAGGTAGTGGAGAAGAAACTGAGGAGACTTATTTCTCCATCCTCCTCCACTGAGCAGCATTGCGGAACCTTCCCATCCTGCTTTGTGTTGGAGAAATAGGGTTGCTTATCTCATTAGGGTACCTTTAAAAGACGTTGGGCAATGCACTGAGATCACAGCAACTGATGGCTCTTCTTCCCTAGATTTCTCTCGACATAAACCCTGAACATAACCCTTAAAACAAACAAAAAAAAGTAATCCCCTGTGAAACTGCTTCTTCAATTTACCTACGAATATCTTCTTCCCTCCCCTGTTCCACTTCTCACAAACACTACATTGCTAGGACAGTCTCTTGTTACTAAAGGAAGGGAATGGGATATAATTCAAATGAATTAATATTCTTTGATAAATGAGAAAGAAAATCTCAGAGATTAATAAAGACCTTGGGGGCCATTTTCTCTTGTTTTGGAAATAAATTAATAAGACACATTATCAAGGAGAATTATATAAGCATACATTATATAAAAACACAAGGGAGCTGGTAGAAATGCAACCAAAAAAAGAATCTTCTAAGTGAACAGCAAGTTGGGGGCTGGAGGACCAAGTCTAAATAGCTTTTCAAAGCACACAATCAGAGTCTCTTCATAAGATATATTTATATAATGCTTTAACAATTATTTGGAGAGTAAAAGTTTTAACTGGTTAGGTGGTTGTTTCCTTTATAAAACCACAAGTAGATTGCTCTGCTTGAATGTCTAATTGACTAATTTCTCTCCTTTTATAACTCATGTTCTCATATACACATGCAAACCAACAAAAATAAAGGCCACCCAACTTGGTATGGTATTGATGTCACACTTGAACGTGAATAACTAATTTTGGCAATCATTTTGTCATCTGATCACAGTGATGTCTTAATCCAGAGGTTTTGTTTTGTTTTGTTTTGTTGGTTTTTGTTTTTGCTTTTTTTTTTTTAAGATTTTATTTATTTATTCGACAGAGATAGAGACAGCCATCGAGAGAGGGAACACAAGCAGGGGGAGTGGGAGAGGAAGAAGCAGGCTCATAGCAGAGGAGCCTGATGTGGGGCTCGATCCCGTAACGCCGGGATCACGCCCTGAGCCAAAGGCAGACGCTTAACTGCTGTGCCACCCAGGCGCCCCGGTTTTTGTTTTTTTTTTTAAACACGGACATTTAATATCAGGTTTAACCATTACGTATTCTTGAGTAGGAACAAAATGCAAGTAGTTCTTCAAAACAGTTCTAAGTGTCTGACCTACCCTAGAAATATCCTCGTACTCTAAAGAAAAGTACAGTCAAAATATTAAACCCATTCTTCAGAAGGTCACTGGGGATTTATGTTCTATCTTTTCCTCCCGTGAAAATCTCTGGTGCCTGATGCCTCATGCTGAGGACCAGTAGACAAAAGCATGGTGATGGATCAAAGTTGCAGTTCAAGCCCTGAAAGAGAATTTTTATTAAAACGGACAACAGATGTGAACAAAGAAAAGAAATAGATCAAAGATGTGAACTCCATTCGTGAGCTTATTTGCAAACACAAAGCATGTAGGTTTTTGTTATTTTTAACTTTCATCAATGCAACCTTTTGAGTGGAGGAGGAAATAACACCACAAAAAATTAATTAATTAATTAAAGAAAAAGAAAGAAAGAAAGAAAGAAAGAAAGAAAGAAAGAAAGAAAGAAAGAGAAAGAAAGAAAGACAGGAATGAGTTGTTATGGAATAGAAAGGGTTGTATCTGTGGAATGGAATAGGATTTAAAAGAAAGCAATTCCACACACATTTTTGAGCACCTTATTTATGTAGCCCCTGGGGGTGGGGTGGGGACTCTGAGCCTAGACAATACAACATACCATGATCTCCACATTGGGAAGCCCAGAGTAAAGAGGGAATTTAGAAAAATTCAAATTACACAATTAATATAAGAGAAATGAGAGAATTCCAGAGGATACAAAGTCAAATTTCTCATTATCTATGTTGATAAAAATCGCTGGTATCCTTTCCAAAATATTTGAATTCCTTTTATAATGAAAGAATCTGAGCAATGGTTAGCTGTTGCATACAAATTGAAACAATTTGGAAACAACACAAGCAATTGTTGCCTCTTATTTACTCTGCTCTTGTGCTAGCGAGTGGGAGCAGTTCTGTGGAAGAAGTAGTGGGGGCCACAGACGGTGAATTTGGAGCGTGTGATTTTCAGTACTTTGCTGGATTGCTGCTTAGGGTTGGTCATTTCCTACAACTTTGAACTTCACCACATCTCTCATTTCTTACTGACCAATTAACATTCACACCACAGCTCACAGTGCCTTTTATTTGCTATTTGGCATTCCCAACCCCAAGTAAATACTCACAAATTAGCACTACTTAGTCCAGCTTTTACAATTCTATGGGTGCAATTTTAAAATTTCTTTTGAAAAGACAGAGTGGTTATTGAATACTTATTTATAAAGCTTTCATTTTTCCAATGAAGTGTTAAGGTCAGTGACAACTGTCAACCATGACTCAAAATGGCCTTAGGGTGGCTAAGAATGAATAGGGTAACAGCACTTACAATTTTCTGATGGTTATTAAGCAGAATAAGTTATTAAAAGTTATTAAGCGGATATCACACCCCTGCAGATATCAAGAAACTTCAGGTGAGAAACGTTACCTGAGGTAGTGGAAGAAAATGGGGAAAGCATTGGCTTTGTCCTTACTTTAAAAAACTCTTTTTTTATTTTAAGAAATGTCAACTAGATCAACAGTAAAATTACCAACTACTTGTTTCAGGCCCTTGAAAATGTTTTAAGGTCTATGGGACAATTGTGAAAGTGTCTTCTTTTGATGAGGACATTTGTAGAAGCAAAAGGAAGACTATAATTCAAACTTTCCTGGACAATGATCTCAAATGGGGGGGACACCCAAATCCAGTCCAGAAGCTATTCCAGATTCTGAATCAGAAAACAAAAAAATTATTTTAAGTATTTAAGTAATGAATAGTTATAGCTATTCTATTGTTTGTCAATAGAATTGAATTTTTATGTGTCAATTTCTTTTTTATAGCAAGCATTTACATCAATTTTATTCAGTGAAGAGAATTGCCTTAGAAGGTGAAATGATTGTGGGGGCATCTCGGTGGCTCAGTCAGTTAAGTGTTGGACTCTTGATTTTGGCTCAGGTCATGTTCTCACAGTGGTGGGATCAAGTCCCACGTTGAGCCCTGCGCTGGGCTCCGTGATTAGCGTGGAGTCTGCTTATTCCTCTCCCTCTGCTCCTTCCCCTGCTCTCTCTCTCTCTCTCTCAAATAATAAATAAATAAAATCTTTAAAAAAACTATTTAGAGGTTGCCTCTAAAATATTACTTGCCCAAAGTATGTTCACAAAATGAAAGATAAATTTATTTACGACTCCTCTTATTCTGAGTAGCTAGAGCCAGTAAAAACAGATACCTAAGCAAATGAAGGAAATTAAAACAAAAAACACATCTCTTTATTTAAATGTATTTCTATAAAAAAAAAGTGGGTTCCATTTTTAAATAATCTGGTTTTTGATACAGCTTCCGGGAACATATTGTGTTAAAAGGTATGCTTGCACCTTTAAGTAATGTAACTTCATGGATAAACACATTAATAACTGGAAACACATTAGTAACACCAAGTTTCCTATCCTGATGAAATGGAAAAAGGACATAAAGTAAAAGTGAATCAATAGCACTTCAGAGTGATCAAATTATTTTCACAGTAAGTGAATGGGTTCATGGACAAAGTGAATTTTAAAAGGAGAATCAAAAAAAAAAAAATGAAAGGAGAGTCAGAACATAAGAAGCAGACAGCTATTTAAAGCCCATAGGCTTATGAAAAGAAGTTAGAATACAAATTCAAGCTAACAATGTAGTGATTTTGATTATTGCTGAAAAACATATTTAAATGAAAAATATAGAAAGAAAGCCCATGTTTCTTTTTCTAGTAACCTTCAACTTGTATCTTCCCACTATATTTTTCTATATTTTTAAGGTTTGTTTGTTTAATTATTTGAGTACAGATGATGCACAATGTTATGTTAGTTTTAGGTGTACAACGTGGTGATTTAACAACTCTACACCTTCTGCTATGCTCACAAGTGTAGCTGCCATCTGTCACCATACTTAGGCCAGTATCATTGACTATATTCCCTATACTTCCATCTCCATGACTTATTCATTTCATAACTGGAAGCCCATATCCCCCAATGCTCTTTGCCCATTTTGTCCATCCCCCCACCCCTGTCCCCAACCCCTCCTTCAGCATCCTTCAATTTGTCTGTATTTGTTTTTAAATGCCATCTGCCTATGTGTAATAAAATTATCCAATGTCAGTGTAACCTGTTCTTTTTATCCTCTTGGCCTCATGAATATAGCAATAGATCAGAGAAGGACTTAGTTTGAAGGAGAGAAGCAACATTCTGGAATAACACCTGAGTGGATGATCAGTTCTTGAGAAATTAAGGACTCATGGTCATACTTACAAAGGAGACTTTAGGGTGACAGGAATAACAGAAACATTTAAAGACCATAAGAAAAAGCTCATGCACAATGGCGGAGTGTTGCATAGTAGATTGGATATCAATGAAATGGGGTGGTTTTGTGCCTGCCTCCCATATGTTCATAAATGAAACAAAGCACACATAAGAAAACAAATTGCTTTATCTCTCAGGGGACATCACGGGTCCAGCTCCTTGGTTTGTAAAGTGAACTTCCCGCCCTTGCAGTTCCCTTTTTTGTCATGACCTGTCTAATACTTTACCCTTCAGAAGCACCAAAGTGTTCATTGTGTCCTCACTCCTCCTACCCTTTCCTCCAGCACATACTTAGGCCATGCTATTCCTTAAGATGTTCTCTCTCCATGCAAAAATTTCCCTTATTTTGTCGCTACTCATTCATCTTTTAATAGATGTAGTTCAGACATTATCTTCTCTAGGAACACTTCCCTGAGCCTCTGTTTGAACTGTGCTGCATCTCTGGATACTCTAAGTAAAACACCACACGATTACATATATAAAAATACCATCTGAGGCGCCTGGGTAGCGCAGTCCTTAAGCGTCAGCCTTCGGTTCAGGGCGTGATCCCGGCGTTCCCGAATCGAGTCCCACATCGGGCTCCTCCGCTGGGAGCCTGCTTCTTCCTCTCCCACTCCCCTGCTGTATTCCCTCTCTCGCTGGCTGTCTCTCTGTCACATAAATAAATAAAATCTTAAAAAAAAAATACCATCTAATTCTTTGTCTCCTTAAGTAGACTTTTAACATCTCCAGTATACATACATGCTTTAACCACCTTCCACTCATAGCAGGGCGCAGTGCTCAATAAATCCAACAAAACTGAAAGCCGGACTAGACCAGTGTTAGTCAAATGCGGTCCACCAAATGGTACCAGCTTGCAAATGGTGTGTCTGATGTTCTGCAATGAGATATATACAGAAGTTCAGAATAAGCATTCCGGAACTTGTACTGCAACTTAATATTGTTGTGATATTCAAGCTCCTGACTTGTCTATGAACAGAGTGTAAGCCAGTTGGACCACCGTCAAACTCATATGGTGTCATATGCAGCACGAGGTGCATGAGAATTACGCACAGTAAGAATACTTTACAACATGTGCTATTTTCAGGTTGTTGAACTGTAACCCAGACGTGTAAAGATAAGAAAAAACATAAGCATTTGTTTATTCTTATAACTTGTAATTTTCCAATCATTATCCTTTTTTTCTTTCTTAAGGAAGGAGAGAGAGGGGAGGGACAGAAGGAAAGGGAAAGAGCGAATCTCAAGCAGGCTTCACACCCAGCACAGAGCCTGATGGGGGGGCTCCATCTCACAACCCTCAGATCATGACCTGAGCCAAAATAGAGTCAGACGCTTAACCGACTGAGCCACCCAGGCACCTTCCCCCAATCATTATCTTTTAATCAAATTAAATTTATAACTTAATATTATTAGTTAAACAACAGACATAACATGTATCATTTATTTCCATCTCTAATTAATACAGGCAAAATAAGTTCCACTGGATTATTTTTGGTTAATAACTGTGGATACAGAAGTAAACAAAATGCTGATGATGGTAACGATGATTCCAAAAAAATAAAGAACAAAGGAGTTTGTCCTGCCTGTATTGGAATTATGATCGTTCATACAGCAAGTTCTGCTTTGTAGCCATAATTGATGGCGGGGTATTAAAATCACAGTTGGGTATTAACTAAGAGGTACTGGCTAGTGAAGTAAAGATACCATTAAAAGCTAAGAGTAATTTATGTACAAATCATAGACCACAGGTTTAAAAAAGAAGAGTCTACCAGTAAGACTATTAAATTCAAAAGCTAGCAGAAGAAGGAGTTTCATATTTCACATATAAATATTAGTAATTATCAGTCTTTTTGTAAAGTAGCACTTTGGGTTGTTAAGAAGAAGATATCCTCCAATGCTGAAGCACCAGTGAAAGGCTGGATCAAAGATGCTTTGCTAGAAATACCGGAAAGCCTGCAGAGGAGAAAATTATGCATCTGTTTCCAACGACACGATAGTTTGATGTTTTCAAGAACTGGCTAGTTCTACAGAAGACCTATGCAAAGAACAAGCAAAACTAGCAGGATGTTTTTTATGGCACTTGACAAATGCACATATATCATTACCATTCTTTTCATGTATGTGCAGTATGAACATGAGGAGGTATAGGAAGAATGATTGTTTTGACCTAGCTGACAATGAATGCTAGCTCTGAACTGTATAAAAGGAAGAAAACTGAAGGATGACACTATCAACGGATTTAGTTTGGGGTTTAATTTTTGGGCAGGAGCATGGTCTGATGGTGTGTGACGTGTTCTGATGCTGGCTGTGACAGAAGAATGTTCTGGAGTAGTTATCTAGGTTGAGGAAGTCGGGTTAGGATGCAAGCAAAGCACTGCTTTCCTCAACAAGGAAGCCTTGCTATTAAAACAAAAAGACAGCAGCACTAAGCAGCGCCCCCAGCAATATAGTAGAAATTATGAATTATGTAAAGTCTGATGCATTAAATTAGAGGTTATTTTCTTTTTTATGAGATAATACAGAAACTGATTATCGACTACTATTATTACATGCTGGGGCAAGAGGGTGAAAATGTCTGTCAAGAAGGTTTAAACTATGAAAGACGTTCTTTGTGCATCTGCAAAATAAGAAGCAGTTTGGTCCCAAACTGTTTGAAGATGGGAATTGGTTCCTGGACTTTCTTGTCCTTCTAATATATTTGTTTCTGTTTTTTGAATGATTTTAATACTTGCATGCATTCAGGGAAAGTATGCAGCCTGTTTCCAATGGCACATAAAATTGAGAAACAAAAATAAAAGTTAGAAGCTTGAAAGACTAGAGTTCCTATAGGTTATGATAGATTACATAATGAAACAACAATTTTCAGTAAAGCGGGTGACAATCTTGATATTGCACATTTATGAAAAGTTATCACCAAACACCTTACAAATTTGATAGAATGCTCTTTTGTCTGTGTACAATAAAAAATCATAGTTGTAGTAGTTTGTATGCCTTTGTATCTTTTATTTCATTATTCTAGTAATTTATTTTTATTATAGTTCACAAAAATATAGATTGTAAAGAGATCACTAATAAAACCCAGAGATAATTTGAGAAAACTGCTCCAGTTCTGTGCTTCTCAAACTTTAATATGCATAATGAATCATCTCAGGGTCTTGTTAAGCCCAGATTCTGATTCATAGGATCTAGGACAGGGCCAGAGAGGCTGTCCTTCTAACATCTCCTGAGTGAGGCTAATGTCGCTGGCCTGGGGATGACACTTTGAATAACAAGTTTCCAGTTAATGGTTCCTGTCGTTCTTCAGATAACATTTTTAGTTATTAAAGTCACTACGCTCTTATTTTATAGAAAAACAGTCTTTACAGATAAATCATTCAAAGAGCACAAAAAAGCACGTAGGAACATCACAGGGACAAGGTAATTTCCCTGCAGTGACCACTATGCCGGGTTTGCTCCACCTTCCGACGAGTGCCGCGCCTGGAGGGAGGGGATGCTGGTCTGAGTGGTGAGGAATCTCAAAGACTGCTTTGAGGAAAAGGAGGCCAGTGTAACTTTGCAATTTGTCAATAATAGTTCCCTGGAGACTTAAGCCATATTGTTTTTAAGTGAAGATATCCGGCTCTTTAATAGAACATCTTCCCTGATTTTTTGGTGTGGTTCAAGTCAATGGGGTGAGTCCCTCCATACTGCGTTCCCACTGAAGGTAAACTGGGTCAGTGTTTTCCCATAGAATCGTTGGTTTTAAAATTATAAGTATCAGTACAGACTTGGAAATTGAAGGCCCTGTTTTCTGATGCTTTACTCACTTTTTTTGAGGCTAATGTATGATAAAAACCAGAAACATAATAAGTTCTTTATGAACAGTAATTTCATCTAATAAGCCTGGGTGAGGGGCGCCTGGGTGGCGCAGCGGTTGAGCGTCTGCCTTCGGCTCAGAGCGTGATCCCAGCGTTATGGGATCGAGCCCCACATCAGGCTCCTCCGCTATGAGCCTGCTTCTTCCTCTCCCACTCCCCCTGCTTGTGTTCCCTCTCTTGCTGGCTGTCTCTATCTCTATTGAATAAATAAATAAATCTTTAAAAAAAAAAAAAAAGCCTGGGTGAGATTCTGATGTTGAACTAACATAAATATGTCTCTTCAGGGCCAGATAATTTGCAGACCATTCGTGTTCATATTAGGTATGTTCAGTTAAATATAAAAACACAACCAAGAACCTTGGAGGTGAGATGAAATGAAATGAAAGTGGAAGTCTACAAAATCTGCCAATTGGTAGTTTAAAGAATAGTGCTTATTGACTGCAAACGCAGTATAAGCAGAGCTATGTGGGTAGATCGTGACTTTGAATATAACCCAAGAAATAAATGCAGATATAAAAGCTATCCTGACAAAGCTTAATTTTGATTCCATCAAAGAAATGTAATTTCTCAGTGTTATGCCAATTTCTGTACATTATCTTGTTCTATAAAACATATCATTATTATTCCATCCTCATACTGATTTCCAGTAGTGTTTATTTTAGAAAGGAAATCTTGTGCATTAATAGAAAAACACTAATCATTTTAAAAATTGTAATTTCATTTAAAATATTTGAAGAAAAAATATTGATACTGTGAAGTAAAATGTTTTCCTTTTACTTATCTTTCCCAAAGAGCATTCTTCACATGTGTATACATCATAAAGCTCAACTTAAATGCTCATATGAATGAATTATGGTATATTACAGTAACTACCAACTCTCAAAGCAAATTTAAGAATAAACGATGGCATGAAAATTCATTTAAGTATGCATAAATATTGAAAAAACTTACTTGATTCATAGAAATTATATGCTGTCATTTGAAGAGGACTTTTAAAATAATAATGATAATGATAGAAGTTCTAGTACCTTTATTTATCTGTTGACTATAAAGTATATCAAGAATCCTCATTCAACAATGTAACACTTATCAAAATTTCCAAGATGAACACATGACATTATTTTTCCACCTCTCTGAAGATGTCATTTGAAGTTTTCTTTTGTTTTCCAAAATGTTTAAGATAAAATATCTTTTTAGTTCACATCATTTCTTATTCTTTCCAATGATAGTAAAATCTGATTATTAGCAAAATGAGAGTATTTTCTGGCAATTAACTGTCACAGATTCATATTGGGATTTAGAGAAAAGAAAGAGTTTGCAAATCAAGAAAATAAAGCCACCAACCTCTTGCCTACGATATATTCATGGGGTATTTTGAAACAGAGGAGCCAGAACAAAATTGCATTTGTGAACAGATGAAGAGAATATCTTTTAAAACTTTTACTTTCTTATGAACTGAAGTGATATACAAAGCAAAGTAAAACCCAGGAATATTACACTAACTTTGGTCTAAGATTTTAAAATCTCTCTTTAAAAAAAAAGAATAATTTATTGGATTGAGTGAATAATCATAGTAGATTATTTTCAAATAACCAACCATACACTACCTTTGTGTGTGTGTGTGTTCTTTCATAGAGTTGAGTAATCACATCCCTTGTTCTTAGGTAGCCTGTAGATATTTTCATGATTTCATATTAAAATATGGCTTTCAGAGATCTCTGTTTTTATTAGGATTTATTTTTTTCACATATTTTATTCTTTTAAAAATTTTAATTCCAGCATAGTTAACATACAGTGTTATATTAATTTTGGGTGTATGATATAGTGATTCAACAATTCTGTACATTACTCAGTGTTCATCATGGCAAATGTACTCTTTAATCCCCTTCACCTATTTGACCTGTCACCCTACCAACCTCCTCTCTGATAACCATCAGTTTGTTCTCTACATTTAAGAGTCTGTTTTCTGGTTGATTTCATTTTTCTTTGTTTTTTGATTCCACATATGATTGAAATCATATGGTATTTGTCTTTCTCTGACTGACTTATTTCACTTGGCATTGTACCCTCTAGATCCAGTTATGTTGTTGCAAATGGCAAGATTTCATTCTTTTTTATGGCTGAGTAATATTTCACTGTATATATATCCCACTTCCTTTTTACCATTCATCTATCAACGGACACTTGGGCTGCTTCCATAACTTGGATATTGTAAATAATGGTGTAACAAACATAGGGGTGCATATATATTTTTTAATTAGAGTTTTTGTATTTTTCAGGTAAATACCCAGTAGTGGAATAACCGATAACATGATAATTCTGTTTTTTAATTTTTGAGGAATTTCAAAATTTCCACAGTGTCTGCACCGGTTTGCATTCCCACCAGCAGTGCACAAGGGTTCCTTTTTCTCCACATCCTCACCAACACTTGTTACTTGTGTTTGATTTTAGCCATTCTGACAGGTGTGAGATAATATCTTATTGTGGTTCTGATTTGCATTTCCCCAATGACAAGTGATGTTGAACATCTTTTCATGCATCTGTTGACCATCTGTATATCTTCTTTGCAAAAATGTCTGTTTATGTCTTCTGCCCATTTTTAAATGGGATTATTTGGGTTTTTCTGGTGCTGACTTGTAGAAGTTCTTTATATATTTTGGATACTAACCTTTTATCAGATATGTCATTTTCAATTATCTTCTTCCATTCAGTAGGCTGTTTTTTAGTTTTGTTGATTGTTTACTTCACTGTGCAGAAGCTTTTTATTTTGATGTAGTCCCAATAGTTTCTTTTCCCTTTTGTTTCCTTTGCCTCTGGAGACATATCTAGAAAAATCTAGCTATGGTTGATGTCAGAGAAATTATTCCCTGCCTGTGCTCTCTTCTACGATTTTTATGGTTTCAGGTCTCACATTTAAGTCCTTAATCCATTTGAGTTTATTTTTGTGCATGGTGTAAGAAAGTGGTCCAGTTTCATTCTTTTACATGTAGCTGTTTGGTTTTCCCAACACCATTTCTTTAAGAGACTTTCTTTTTCCCATTGCATATTCTTGCCTCCTTTGTTCAAGATTAATTGACCATATAAGTGTGGGTTTATTTTTGGGCTTTCTATTCTGTTCCATTGATCCATGTGTCTATTTTTGTGCCAGTGCCATACGTTTTGATTGCTACATCTTTGTAGTTTATCTTGAAATCTGGGGTTGTGATACCTCCAGTTTTATTCTTCTTTTTTAAGAGTTCTTTAGCTACTTGGGGTCTTTTGTGGTTTATCAGGATTTATTCTTAATTTCTGAAAAAAAATTGCTTTGATTTAAAGTCACCCAATTCAGGTTGTTGTGCCTGTACCAGTTTATATCTGCTGGGATCCGCTACTGGATTGTTAAGTCATTGCAAATGCAGTCATTTTTTGAGGAAATGATGGGATATCTTTGTAAGAATGCTGTTCTATGGTGACAAAGCTTGGTGATGTTTTCTGATTCTTTTTCCAATCTGACTTTAAAGTCTCAATTTTTATTAACCTAATGCCTTGGAATTTATAACCGCCATGAAAAAGACGGCAGAGGAAAAGATGACAATGCATAATTAGATAGATAATAACATGGAGGAATAAGAGTTTCTTATGAAATTTAAACATGCCAACAAATGTTTTATTTACCAGTTAACTGACTTTTCCTATACCAAGATCTCTAAAATGGAACTGAGGTTAACTGAGGAGAGTCTTTCAGACACAAATACTATGAAAATAATTTTAAGCCCCAATTTTTTTTGAGACTTTATTATTTGTTAGAGAGAGAGTGAGCAAGCAGGAGGGAGAGGTAGAGAGAATCTGAAGCAGACTCTGCATTGAGCACAGGGTATTCGGTCCCATGACCCAAGATCATGACCTGAGCTGAAACCAAGAGTCAGACACTTAACCGACTGAGCCACCCAGATGCCCCAAGCTTCAACTTTCTGCTAATTTCATGATTTTAAATAGTATTTGTGTCTATTAGGAATAATTCAAGTCTACTGTTTATGAGTGTTTGCCACAAAACATGCACTAAAGGAATAAATTGGACTAGTACTATATATTGTGACTTTTCTCCATGATTTAATTTTTAAGCTACTGTGGTATATGCACTTATTTTGAATGAAATAATAAACATGGGTAAGCATTTCACTTATACAAGATGGTCGTGATTTGGGACTCCATATCCACTGGTGGTAAACATTTACATTGTTAAACAGACCTTCCCCAATATTGGAGAGGTAAGAGCAAGAATAAAATAATATATTAGATACACACTCTATGTCTAAATATTTAAAAGATATCAACCGAGATATCACACTTTTGATTAAATTTGTTCAACCCTCCTACTTTTTCAAATATACTTTCATACCAAAAGAGAATTTGTTCAAGGCTCTGATTTTTATATATTGAAAGTTGAGAAAATATGAAAGACAACTGAATTTAATTAGTTTTGCACATGTTTAAGTATTTTATTTATGAATCAGTTTTTTTGATGGGTAATAAGTACATAAGTTATTTATTTCAGAACATTTCTGTTCTAATTATATTGCTATAATCAAAATTTTTAAGCTGTTTTTGTGTATTGACAGTAATGATCTAAAGGATTAGAAGTATACACATTGAATACATTGTACTCAGGATGTAAATGAAAGTAAATGTAAAGTATTAAAAGTAGTTATCATATACGATTTTAAGAAAGTCTATTTTTCCTCTAAAATATTAAGTTTATCTAATTAAAATTAAAGGCAAATGCACATTTTAAATTTATACATATGAAATGTATTAATAAAATTATTTAACTATTTTACATTTTATTTTTAAAATTCATTTAAAAAAGTTAATTGAAGCTTGCTAAATATTTTTTTGTTGTTAAAATATTCAAGCATTCAGTACCCATCTAGTTTCCAATATAAAGACTCAATATTATGCCTTAGGCATATTATCTGACCACATATATACACACTTAAGGGTAATAGGAATTATTTAATATTGTTAAATTACTGCAAAAGTTACCACACACAACTTTTGTGTATAGTAACCTAATCTGCAAGTACCTTAAAACCACAAATTGGGACACAAAAGAAGCACAAAAGGATGCTATCAGCACACTGGGAAATAATATTTCATTATGCAAAAATTCATTGCATTTATGCTGAGAGGAAGGATTTGGTAAGTTAATTCATTTGTCTTTTTTCTTACTAAATTTGTTTGCCTCTGAATCATCTCTGTACTTTGAAGCAGTGTGTACCTCTCATGGCACACTTCATGGACCTTTGAGGATACGGAGCGAAAGATGTGATGTTTCCCTGGGGCTTAAAGTGGTATTCAGGAAAGCAGGTGTTTAGGGTTTCAGGTGTAGCTCAAATTTTGGAACTGAGCTCAGCATCCTGAGTGACTTAGGCATCAGGTTTTCCTTTACGCATTTTTGTTTTTTGTTTGTAATATGCAGAGTCTTTAAAATATAGGGCCCAAGGCAGGGGCCCTTCATGCTCAGGTTTCAGGCCTGAGTTTTGTTTTTCTTGTTTTGTTTGTTATTAAACATGATGCAGAGGGCTTAAGAAATCAGTTTTGGTATCCAACATACAGTCATATTCAGTCGAGACATATATTAATGATGGAAAAGGTCAAACTCACTGAAACTTGGATTTCCTTTAGGGAGAAAAAGGAATTTTGGTTTGCTTCGTAGATGTAATTATATGATTTGCATTTACGTAAAGTAAAATTGAAATGTTTTGGAGGTAAATGGGGTTTGTGCATGGAACGCGGACATTTATAATTAATATTTGTAGATCAATACTGCACGCCTTCTTGCTGAAGCTTACCCTATGTGATCTTGAGAGAATTCTCCTGAAAGAATTCTGTGCGCTTTGCAAAAATTTTGTAAAGTCATGTTTTGATTTAATTACTGATAATTAACAGGATGCTAATTATATCTATGAATTATAATTCTGCTGAGGGGAAAAACATATTTTTGTGTGAAGGACAAAAAAAGGAAAGAGGAAAAAAATAGAAAGCATGCTAGCAAGCCAAATGGCAAAAGTCTGGCGACTTATAAATCTGCCAAATATGTCCTGCTGCTTTACAGTGTGGCCACCTGCCAAATAGCTCTGCCTTGCATCCTCAGTAGGTTTGACAAGAGGAAGTGCAAAGGGACTTCACTGCAATGCTATGGCTCAATTAATAAACATTCGTTCAGAAAACCTTTAATTGTTTAAATTGAGTATCCTGTCTGGTGGAATGTGTAGTCTCGTAGCTTAACAAGAACAGAGCTAATTCTGATGAGACATCTTTAAATACCTGCTTTAAAAACATCTCTTATTTATTAATGATGTGCTTAGGACCCATATTTTAGACAAAGGGCAAATAAAGTACAAGTCCTGGAGGGTTGGGTTAGTAATAAATAGAGCATAAGCACACAGTCTTCTGTTCCGTATTTGAAAATTTATGGTTTTGGGTTTAAACCAAATGAATTTTTCAGGAGTAATGCTTCCATCAGAGTCCAGTGTGCTTCCATTATTCCTTAAATCAGTTACATATAAGGTTATCCAAATGTCCAAAGTAAACCATATTGTTCTCTTGTTTTCATAATCATAAATTAAGAGACATCCTAAATGAGAGGGAATAAAAGCTTTACAGAATTAAACACTGGAGGGGGAAAAAAGCAAGAAAAAATATACAACATATCCAAAGGAAATGCACAGGACAATAGAAATGTTTAACCTAGAATCATGAAGTATTTGTGATGGGCGTTAACTTGGAGATGATTTAATCCAACTCTTAATTTTAGATACAAACTAAATGAGGGCTTAGTGATTTTAGTCTGGTGCTGTTTTTAGTGCAGTTTGTAAACTCTTATGCTCATTAGAAACATCTAGAGAACATGTTAAAACATTGGTTTAGAGTCCCAGTGATTCATGTGTTTGGGGTGGAGTAGGAGGAAGCTATATTTTCAACGGGTGTCCTAGGTGACTCTCGGGCATGTGGTCCATAAGCCTCACATTTAGAAACCTTTCAGAACCCCATGTAACTCCACTACTTAGTAGATGGTACCGAAGGTCATGCAGGCTAGGAGGAAGATGGCTGACTAGTAAAAGTAGACAGGCAAGAAAATAAGCATATTAATGTTACTCAACTGCCACACCCTGGGAAAAAGGAGTGAAGATCAGTAACTCCATATATGACCTTTGACGTGGGACACTTCCATTTCCAATTCACACTCAGCACCATTCCCAATGGCCCCTTTATTTATCACTTTCTATGTGTATTAGTGAGTGTGTGTTAATATCTGGCTCTCCCTCAACATCGTGGACTCGACATCATGGGCTCCTTTCAAGGAAGCAACTGTCTTACTTTTTCACCTGTTCTTCACTTCTATCCCCTCACTCCCAGAACAGTTTACAGAAAGGTGTTTCATAAATAACATACTATGGAGAAGACCTGTTCCCAGAATTTGTCTTTCAGCATGTCTTGGAACCAAAAAATCAGATACCTTTCATGTTGAAATCGAACAGAACTAAATACACCCACATTCTGGTGGTATGGGAAATAGTTCTAAAAGCAGGGTTTTGAAAGCCTCCACCAAAAAATCTCTAGAACAGATACAGGAATTCAGCAACATTGCAGGATATAAAATCAATGCACAGAGGTCTGTTGCTTTTCTATACACCGATAATGAAGCAGCAGAAAGAAAAATCAAAGAATCAATCCCATTTTTGATCGCACCAAAAACCATAAGACACCTAGGAATAAACTTAATCAAAGAGGTAAAAGATCTGAACTCTTAAAACTATAGAACACTTATGAAAGAAATTGAGGAAGACACAAAGAAATGGAAAAACTTTGCAAGCTCAAGGACGAATATTGTTAAAATGTCTGTACTATCCAAAGCAATGTACACATTCAATGCAATCCCTATCAAAATAACACCAGCATTTTTCACAGAGCTAGAACAAATAATTCTAAAATTTGTATAGAACTGGAAAAGACCCTGATTAGCCAAAGGAATTTTGAAAAAGAAAACCAAACCTGGTGGCATCACAATTCCAGATTTCAAGATGTATTACAAAGCTATAATGATCAGGACAGTATGGTACTGGCACAAAAACAGACACATAAATCATTGGAACAGAATTGGGAGCCCAGAAATGGACCCATAACTGCATGGTCAACTAATCTTTGACAAAGCAGAAAATAGTATCCAGTAGAAAAAAAGACAGTCTCCTCAACAGATGGTGTTGGGAAAATTGGACAGCCGCATGCAGAAGAATGAAACTGGACCACCTTCTTACACCATACAAAAATAAGTCCAAAATGGATGAAAGACCTAAAGGTGAGACAGGAATCCAACAAAATCCTAGAGGAGAACACAGGCAGCAACCTCTTTGACCTCAGCTATAACAACTTCTTGCTAGACAAGGGAAACAAAAGCAAAAATGAACTTTTGGGACTTCATCGAGCTAAAAAACTTCTGCACAGTAAAGGAAACAATCAACAGAACTAAAAGGCAACTAATGGAATGGGAGAAGATACTTGCAAATGACATGTTGGATGAAGAGCTAGTATCCAAAATCTATAAAGAACTTATCAAACTCAACATCCAAAAAATAAAAAATCCAGTTAAGAAATGGGCAGAAGACATGAACAGACATTTCTCCAAAGAAGACATGCAGATGACCAACAGACACATGAAAAAATGTTCAACATCACTTGGCATCAGGGAAATACAAATCAAACCACAATGAGGTGTCACCTCATGCCAGTCAGAATGGCTAAAATGAACAACTCAGGAAAAGACAGATGTTGGCAAGGATGCAGAGAAAGGGGAACCTTCTTACATTGTTGGTGGGAATGCAAACTGGTGCAGCCAGTCTGGAAAACGGTATGGAGGTTCCCCAAAAATTTTGAAATAGAACTGAACTACCCTACAACCCAGTAATTGCACTACTAAGTATTTATCCAAAGGATTCAAAAATAGTGATTTGAAGGGGCACCTGTACCCCAATGTTTATAGCAACGGTATCCACAATAGCCAAACTATGGAATGAACCCAAATGTCCATCAACTGGTGAATGGATGAAGAAGATGTGGTATGTGTGTATATACAATGGAATATTATTCAGCCACAGTAAAGAATGAAATCTTGCCATTTGCAGCAATGTGGGTGGAGCTAGAGTGTATTATGTTAAGCAAGATAAGTCAGTCAGAGAAAGACAAATACCATATGATTTTACTCATATGTGGAATTTAAGAAACGAAACAGATGAACAGAGGGGAAGAGAAGGAAAAATAAAATAAGATAAAAGCAGAGAGGGAGGCAAACTGTAGGAGACTTTTAATAATAGGGAACAGACTGAGGGTTGTTGGAGGGGAGTGGGCGGGGGGATGGGGTAAATGGGTGATGGGTATTAAGGAGGGCATTTGTTGTAATGAACACTGGGCGTTATATGCAAGTGATGAATCACTAAATTCTACCCCGAAACTAAGACCACACCGTATGTTAACTAAAAGAATTTAAATAAAACCTTGGAAGGAAAAAAAAATAAAAGTAGTTCATACGTGAGAAGATAGCAGTGAATGTTGAGGTGAATGATCAAGGCTGAAATAACTTGTAGTTCAACGCTTCCGGGTGGGATTTGAGGGCAACTAGTGAGGCCTTCCATCCGAATGCATAGCCTCTAATATTTGCGTCAATGCCTAATATTCATTACTTTGAGTTAAGGCATTTCCCTTGTCAAAATCCAAATAATCTTGGGAAAGAGAACACTTATCACCGGTAATGATATATGGTATGTGATCGCCAGTCACAGAAACCTGTTGGTGCATCAATAGTAGGTAATAGATGGGTAAGAGTAATAGCAGGTAATAAATATATACCAGTAAATGATGAATAAGTAAACAAATGTTTGCTGAGGGCAACTGAAGTTTCCCAGTTTTTAGAAGACTAAAGATTAAATCCAACAGGCTGTTGTTTTGATTCCATGCTGCAGCCTAAGGAAGATGTCTCAGCATGGGGGAGTGGAGGAAGAGCTCAGTAAGGTGGCGTAGAGGCGGGGTGTGCTGTTCTCAGCACTTTTCTACCAGCATATAATTAATGATAGTTACCCAGTTAAGGATACAGATAAGTGAATAATGTCAATTTGGACTTTACATTATCTCTAGAAAAATGTCACCCACACAGCAGGCACCTGCATGGTCCTTCCACGTCTTCTGGGAGGAGCCCCAGGTGAGCGGAATTCATGGGGATGGGTGGGTATCCATGAAAACAACTCTGCATTCATTTGAATACATGCTCTCTGATTTATTTATAGCACCGCATCTCTCTGTTAGCAGGAGGAAAAGAGCTATCTCAATACATTTTTGTTTAGGGTAACAGAGAAGTCGAAACAATGTAACAACAGTTATGTTTACATTTTCCGTTTTGTAGAAGTATCCCAGTAATGGAATGGCCACAATAAATGATCTTTCTATGCTCAGGTACTGCCCAAACCCAATTTTTTTAATGTATAAAATGTAAGTAATGATATTCCCCCAATAAAGTTCTTGAGGTAATTAATGAGATAATATCTGTAATAGTAGCACAATTTCTGGCTCAAGGTTAGGGCTTAATCAATGGTCACTATGACTGTAATATATTCACACTGTAAATAACGAACAATAACAAAAACAATAGTGGTTGCTCACATTCCATAATACTTTGAGTTCTTTAGACCATAAGTGAAGGAAATATGCTTCAGATTCTATGAACAAGATTCTTAGGATTTTCGAATATGTGGGCAATTAAAATGTTTGCATTTTAATCAAAGAATAGAACAAATGAGTACTTGTGTTATTTTAAGGAAGTGCTATCTAATTAATACTAATTAGCCATCCTGGGAAAGTCAAAGGCTAGGTAAAGAATTCAAAAGGCCTTCAGGTCAAATCACATCTTAAAATCCACCGGTCATAAGCTGAACCTCAACTCTGGTTTTGGTAGGCAATGAAAAATTTTTTGTTCACCTTTAGGACTTGTAATATATGAATGGTCCTAAATAAGCTAGATATTTGAAATAAAAAAAAATAGTTAAAACTCTTCTTAGATAAATATGTAAGTAGTTTAAAAATTATTATGCAGGGGCGCCTGGGTGGCACAGTGGTCAAGCGTCTGCCTTCGGCTCAGGGCGTGATCCCGGCGTTATGGGATCGAGCCCCACGTCAGGCTCCTCCACTGTGAGCCTGCTTCTTCCTCTCCCACTCCCCCTGCTTGTGTTCCCTCTCTCGCTGGCTATCTCTATCTCTGTTGAATAAATAAATAAAATCTTTAAAAAAAATTATTATGCAAACTAAAAGAATTATATGTCTTACTTTCAGCTGAGTTTGGGTTTTTTCCCCCTGTAATCAGTAATTAGAAATTTTATAGGTAGATCTCATAAATACACTTATTCTTTTCTGTAAGTCTTACTTCTGTGGAACATATCCATGAAAAATCATTACTATATAATTCTTGAAACTGGGGATTTTTTTTATTGCATTTGCTGTGGTGGGAAATGCTCTGAGCTATGGATCACAAGGCCAGTTTCACTACAGTTCTGTATCTAATACCAGAAGGCACCAAAGAAGTTCCTTACAGAGACTTTTTTTTTTTAATTTTTAAAATGAGAGATATGGTTCCTATCTACTTTACAGAGTCAAATGAGATCACAAATGTGGAATGCTTTGAAAAATCTATAAAGTGTAGTAAAATAGAAAGTTTACATGAATATCACTCCACTCTTGCTCGGCTTCTGCTGTTCCAGTTACTGTTCCAACAAAACCTAATTAGGCAGAATCGTTGCTGCCTAATGTTCAGGAAGGGACTCCCCCAAGCCTAACAAATGCATCATAAAGCTCAATGCATAGTGCATATTGGGACCCTCTGGCTTTGCGTGCCACTCAACAGAAATAGTTTGCTCCACAAGCTGATTACCATCTTCTTCTTTACATATAAAATCTGGCCCAGCCTTCAAAGCCTTCCTGTGTGTTTCAGCCTCAATTACCTCAATTTTCTCTGAATTCTCTTTACTTTACTTAGTGCAACTTGAGGTCCAAATTGTTTTTCCTTTGCTTTGTGTCCAAGCAGACTTTGGATCCTGAGGGTAAAGAGTGTATCTGATGTATGCATTTTACACCCAACAAAATCTAACAGAGAGCCTGGCACCCAGTAGGCAGTAAGCAGGCCTGTATTGCCTGATGACGATATGTTGCTGGATTTGAAATCTCACAGTATACAACTTCTACTGGTAGCTAGAGAAGCTAGCTAGAAGGAATTTTGGGACAATTAGAGGACAGGAGATGAGCAAAAGGTAAATTGAGAAAACTAGGTTTAGATGATGAATGAGAACTACAATGGAAGATAAATTCAAAGTCAAATTCAAGGAAATGTATTGAATAGGAGATTTTTAACCAATAAATTATGTATAATTATATTAAACTTCAATTTAAATCAGTTTTCTAGCAATAATGTATCAAAGATGCAGCCAGATAGGTGAAAAGAATGAAAAGGGACCTACTATTTCAGGGGCGTATTAGGTAACAGGGTCTGGAACAATGCTTTCTATGAGCTCCAATTTAAGAGAAAGGATGTGGTTTTCTGTTAAGTTATAGGTAGAACAAGGGTAAAAATAACTCTACTGATAATACCTGGATTAAGAAAGGTAGAGAGATTCTGGGATTTAAATTTTGTGCTTTTTTCTCCTTCCTCAATATTAGAAGTTACAAGTGGAGGACAAGCATACTTACCAATACTCCCTAAAAGAACCCAAGAGTGCTGAAAAAATAGGTAGTGACAGATCCCAGGAAATATTTCTATGATTGCTGTGCAATTTGCAAGGGTTCTGCATGATCTCTGCAATTCATAAGTAAACAGAGAAATCATGCTGGGTTCTTTTACTTCCTATCAAGCTCATCAAAGTAAGTAGAATAAAATGAACTGCAGAGATATATTTTTGAGGAGAGATTTTTGAACAATATAATGAGAAAGCAGAATGAAAGTAAGTAGCCACGATTTTTTTTTTAAGGAGGGGGGAGTCAAATAAAGTCTTCTGTTTTCCTTCTAAGAAAAAGTTGAATTCTAATGGATCTTAGACTACGTATCATCTTTTGGGGGCTATTATTTTTTATGTGGAGTAGTTGATAGAATGACATTTTCCCATTGAATCTAGATAAGAATAGGCCAAAACTGTAATTGTTTTCAGAAGTTGGAAGTCACCAAAAACATACTGCAGTAGAGAATGTAAGAGAAAAAGCATGTTTAAGCCATGGTGGAAAAAAAAAGATACAGCAGTGACATTTTGAAAGGGAATGGGGTGCCATTAAAAATTATTTCATGATAGAGAAACATTCCATTGGCTTTGATTCTTATAGCAGATTCTCTTTCCTACCAAAGTCAGTTTTATCATTGGGCTAAATAATGTGCAGGTAAATTCTTGCTCTTTTCATACTTGAGTTCCAACCAATCTCAGGATTTGTTTTCAATGTACTATAAATCAGTAGGGCAAAAGATACACATTAATAAATAACTTGAACCTTCTACACTGGGATATTTGAGGTTTGGGCCAGCTGAAAGAGAAGTGCATAAGCTAGTCCAAACTTTGTGGATATCTCTTTTATTTCCTTAAGTAAATTTTGCCAACCGCCACATAGAAAAATTCTAATTTATTAATGCTTGAATGAATAATTCACTCTCAGACACTGAGTGATCCAAAACAAACAAGCCAGTTTGTATATGAACTTCTAAATGTCTTGCTTCATAAATCTAATACTTTGTTGAAGTTAAAAAAAGAAGTGTTGACCCCTAAGGGCCCCACCATTAATCATCTCCCACTGCAGACATCACGTCTTCCCGTTATTCTCCAGGATTTGTTTCCTCCTTATGGCACCTTACGTTTTAATCAGTTTTTCCTTATTACGTCAGTAGGCATTGACCGACCTTCGGCATAGTCTCAGTAAGTCTTCCTAGGATATTCTGCTGTTTCTGTAAAGATATTCTGTAAATATTTATTTTCTAATATAAATCTGTAGTAGATAGTAATGTAGATAGTCATGGACAAGATCATTTCAATCCCAAGTGCTGCATTCTTGGGGGGGGTAGGGGGCGGGGCTTGCTATTCTTTGCCGCTCATCACTTCCCTCCATGAGCACCTGGAAGGCTGATAATCTCCCTGGCTTCTGCCTGACAGATGCTTAGAGATGTTTTGTCTGACTCCCTGGCCTAAACTGGGACCTCCTGATACTCTCTTGGTCACCTGATACTTTTCCCTCAGCGTTTATAACAATTTGGGATTTTGCATTTGTGCGATACTGATACATGTATTGCAGACTGTCCTCTAAGCTCCGTGAGGGTAGGGATGGTTTCTTTTTCTCTCTCACTGCTGCACTGCCAGTCCGCCACAGACACAGCTGCAGGGTGAGCACTCAATAAACTGGTAAAAGGATGAGTTAAAGTAGGATTCCACCCCAAGGCTGTAAGACTCTAGCGTCATGGATTCACCCACTGCAGGAGTGGTTGCTGGGTTCTCACAATCAATCCTTATATGCGAAGGCTTTTTTTTTTTAATTTTATTTATTTATTTATTTGAGAGAGAGCATGAGCAGGAGAAAGGGCAGAGGCAGAGGGAGCAGCAGACTCCCCGCTGAGCAAGGAGCCCTTGATCCCAGGACCCTGGGATTATGACCTGAGCAGGGGGCAGCAGCTTACCTGACTGAGCCACCCAGGCCATGAAGTTTTAAGTCCTGGTGGCTACATGTACACTATCCTAAATCCTATACGCCCTACTGTCATATTGAAACCAGATTAGAAGCTAACTGACAGTAGGTTCCATAGTTTACATTTCTAGTAAGTGAACCATGCAGTTGGTCCTCAGTAAATACTTACTCATTGAGAACTGATCCTAAAGTTTAACCTATTACAGGCATTCTTTGCTAAAGCCCTATTTCCATCCCTGTCCCTTGGCATGCTTTGTTCTTCTGCTAGAATGTTAGACAATCATAATCATGATTATGCCACTAGGCTATACTTGGTGTTAATATTTCGTTTTTCTTCTTTATTCCCAGACATTTGCAGTGATCAAGCTTTCAAATCCTTGGAAAGGTGAACTGCACTATTTGTGGCGGGCTCCACATTTTCCTTATGTACCACACAACTCTTAAACCAATACAGAGATTCAGGGCACTCAGATTGAAAAATGAACACTTTCCACATTTAAAAGAGAAAGACTTACATATTTCTGGAGTTACATACATTCTGTATCCCCTTTTATAAGATCCAGAACCCATGGGTCTTTGGGGTCTTTGTTGTGTTTTTTTTTTCCACCCTCCCACCCCCACCCCATCCCCTCTGCTCTTTTTGTTCTTCGTAGTTTTATGCTAACTTCAGAGCTGCAGGCATGTCATAGATCACAGATTTATATATATATATATATATATATATGAGCTAAGAGCAGGAATGCTAAAATGATTTCTTTCTCAGGCCTTAAAGATAGATGGTAGGTCAAGACACTTGAGTTCATAGCCAAACATACTGAGGCACAGAGCAGCATGGCAGTAATTCGAGTTGCGAGCGCCAAAAGTGCTTGTTCAGCACTAACAAGAAATTGGAGAACAGGATCAGTATAATCTCATATTCTTATTAAATTTAAAAAAACACAGAGTAATGCCAAGTTTATGACATGAACTGACAAGACCAAAAAACCAAACCAAAACAAAACCAAACCAAAAACAAGACACACACAACTCGGTTTTTCTAATCCTTCATTCTCTGTTTGCAGGCATAAGAAAGAATAAAAATAAGCCCCATGGCATGAGTTATGGATGAAGTATCTGCCTTTAGCTTGGAATTTCCTGGCATTTTTCAGCTTGTGACATAGACTTGATGTGATTAAACAAAGGTTTTTCTCCAATTTTAAAGTTCCTTTTTTTTTTTCAAAGCTGAATCTAATACGCTCTAACTTTTTTTTTTTTTTTTTTTTTTTTTTTTTTTTTTTTTAAATGGGAGCAGATGCCTCTGTTTTCTGAGCTGGCTACCAGACTCTGAGGAATAAATGAAGAGTGAAGCCCTGTTCTGCTAGAGGCGAAGAAAACAGTCCTCCATATTTGCCTTTCAGAATTGAATATTATCCCCTAGCTCCTCAGAGGCACAGCCCATGTTCCTCCACAGGATGAGGCTGGGGCAGAGGGTAGCTTTCCTTGAATGGAATTTTCTTGGACTCACCTGGAGGAGTCCCCTGAGGAAGTACAGCCTTGGGGTCAAGCTCACCCAGTGAGCCACAGCAGCACTCCTTCCAAGCAAGAAAGAAAGGGAGTCGGAGGGGCACTTCTTATAGGGATGTACGGGATTGTCAAAATTGCTATTGTCATTTTCTTCTTCCTAAAGAGAGAGGTGAACTAGAGAAATGGGGTGCGGGGGTGGTAAACTGAGTGAAGCTGTCAACTGTCTGGGAACCTCCTGGGTATACCTGGGTCTGTGTCCTAGGGCACAGGCATCCAGAATTCTCCGCATCCTTGACATTTTTGTGGGACGGGTCAGATAGGGATGGGTTACAGGGCCAGCCTGATGTGCAAAGTCCTTTACCTCTAAGGAGTGATTGTCACCATCACTGAGGGGGAAGAATTAGACTACAGCATCAGGGCCCAAGCAAGCAACCAACAACAAATAGTGGGGGAAGGAGAAGAGGGTCAGAGACAAAGTTTAGCCCAGTACTTCCTTCTACAGGGGAGAGTGAGGGGAGCCAGGAGTTTCTCCTTGCTTTCCTTTCAGCTGCAAAGGTCTTGAACATGTAGTGATGGTAAGCATGTGGTCTCAATTGTTCTGGAAAAGACCCCCTGCCCCTGAACTGTCTCATTGCGGAAATACCACCACTTACAAATGTATTTGCCATAGTAATTCCTTAATGACAATTTTAATGATAATTGATAATAAATTTAATAATAACTGAATAATAATTCAGTAAATAATTCTGGTAAGGGTTAGAAGGGGATTCATATCTCAGGGTAGATTCATTTAATAAAATTATTTTCTCTACCTGTAGATCAACTCTATGAAGGAGAGTAAAATATGGATTGATGGAAAGCTCAAGGATTTGTTTCAGTGGCCTATGGCTGGGACCTTGAAGAATTCTTGTCCCAGTGATATGTCCATGCATACATCACCAAGCTTCTTGGGGCTCAGAATATGTGTATGTATAACATACCTGTATGCATGCAAGTGAATGTGTTGGCCAGCTCTGATGATCTCTAAGGTTCTTTGCAGGCCTGATATTCTATACCCTAATAGGGAACTGCTTTTTGAGAAGGGGGCAGGACATAGGACATCATGTGAGCAGGGAGCTTTGGAGTAGTGCTGAGTGTTTAAAATATGCAGTTTTCTCTTGATAAAGACCATATTTCCCTAAAAAACATATTTTTTATTGGAATCTATACTTATTTATGTGTGAGACATGTTTCTTTGGGTTTATTATTTACAAAGAAATACCATTCACAGCACAATTTGGGGTGTGTGTGTGTGTGTGTTATTTGGTCATTATCTTATTGTGGCTCTTCTAAAGCCTATCACACTTATAATGTAAATTTTTAGTAGTTAATTCACAGATTCTTGACTTTAGAGGCTTAATGACTGTAGTTAAAAACATATTAAGGCACATTAAAACCTTGCATTAAGAAAAGCAAAATGAATTGAAAATTGTTTTGCACTAAAATAAACTTCTTTTTTTTTTTTGGTAATTGGTTTCACTACCCACTCACTTTTCCGAATACTTATAAACCATCTAGTAAATAAGGAAATTATGTATGAAAATATTACATCAGGAACTGCAGGGTGCTCTGAGAGTTTAAGCACGACCGATCATATGGTTCTTGACACAGTTCAAACAGAATAGTATAAATGTTGTGCTAAAAAGTGCTAGAATTGATTTAAGCCCGTGCTCTCCTATTTAACCTGTAAAAGCCTTTCGAAGTCCCTAGAATATGAAACCTGGAAGTCTACTGAAGCAGCCCAGTTTAACAACACCATCACGGGCGATCTTTTTAACTCTGTAAAATGTTGATGGCATTAAGGGATTAGCCGTAGAGAAATAATTGCAGTTTCCCCTAGCAGCTTTAGAAAGTGATGGGCCTGGAAGAGTAATAGACTCTCCCGAAAGAAGTGAAGTGGGAAGATAGAGAAGTTTTACGGAAGAGCAGAATAACTTAGCAGTGGGATATCAAAGGTGACATGAGTCAGAATTAGTCACTCCCTTTTAATGTTTCTAAATTGCTTTTCTTGGGGACCTATTAGAACAATTGCCAAAGTTCTCACCTATAATGCATTCAACTGGGATGTGACCATTGCTCCAAGGCTCTGATGGTTCCTCAAGCAAGGGAATGGGGTCATTTATTTCTGCACCCTCCATTACTACTGGTCCAAAGATCACAATGCTGGTCACTGAAACCATTTGTGTCTTTATGCCTCTGAACTATCTTGCCTGACTTCTTGAAGTTTTCACTCGCAAGTGTATTCATTGTCTCAGACTTGACGTAGCCACACACAACTCTTGCCTTTCACCTCTCCCAGGTCTGCTGGCTGCGCATTGCAGTCGTTGCCCTAACACTCCACCCAGTTTCTCAGTCCAGCCCCCAAGAGCTATCCTTGATTCTTTTGGCCATTCACTCCTCATCTTCCAATTCTTCAGCGCCATCTGCCAAACTTGTTCTGAAACCCCCAACTCTTCTTCATTTCTAATGGTCGCTTTAGTTCGAGCCAGCTTGACCACTGCGGGAGCAGGTTCCACCCGTGACTCTGAGCCCAAATCAGTCTCCAGGTAGCAGCCGGGGTAATCTTTTGAAAAGTTAGATCTGAGTACGTCACAACTGTTCTAAATCCTCCCCTGGATTCCTATTGCACTTAGAATAAAATCCCAAATTATTTGTGAGTTTACAAAGCCTGGCCTGCCCTGATATGTCTTACTTCCTCGACCTCTTGTACTGCTCTGCCCACCACTCACCGTGGTTCAGCCACCCAGGCCTGCTGTCTCTTTTTGAACACATGATTCCGCCATGTACTTGTTCTTTCTTAAGCAGCCGGTGCTGTGCTCCGAGTGGCCTGGCTCCTTCACGTCAGTCTGGTGTCAATCCGAGTGTCTATTTCTCAGTGACATCACACACAACCTTCTCCCTACGTTAGCACCCACCCTAACAGCCCTGAGGTCTACTGTATCATTCTGCTTTTTTTTTTTTTTTTTGGAGCATCTTTTCCCTTGTAAATATCATTGCTTATTCATTTTTTATGTGCTCGTTTGCTGTTTGCTTCCGGCCATGTCACTCCCTCCTTATTAGAATTTATTAGAATGGAAGGTCTGTGTAAGCAGAAACCTGGTCTGTTTCGTTCTTCATTGCAGTCCTACTCCAGAATAAGGCCTAGGACACAGCAGAGCTCCAGAATAATTGATGACAGAATGAATGAATCCACTCCCACATTTCCAATTCCGTTCCTGAATTCTACTTTTAGTGATAAGCATATAACAATCCCGTTGGTTTGGGAATGGATGAAGGTGGTGAGGGAAGATAAAAGCATACAATGTGGTCTCAACTCCCTTACCTATCTTGCCCATCCACCACCAGACACAGAGCATGTGGGAAGTGGCCTATGTGGAAAGGCTGGGAGGTCTGAGCACCCCTTCCTCATGCCACTTTTCTTGGTATCATGGCCTGATAAATGATGTTAGCAGTAGAACATGATAAAGGTCCCTGTCCATTACTGGTCAGGAGTTGTTTTACTGGTCTTACCATTCTCATTGTTTTGTTTTGTTTTTTTAAAGATTTTATTTATTTATTTGACACAGAGAGAGACAGCCAGCGAGAGAGGGAACACAAGCAAGGGGAGTGGGAGAAGAAGAAGCAGGCTCCCAGCGGAAGAGCCTGATGTGGGGCTCGATCCCAGAATGCTGGGATGATGCCCTGAGCCGAAGGCAGATGCTTAATGACTGCGCCACCCAAGTGCCCCCATTCTCATTGGTTTTGATCCAGTTGAGGGGGCCTTGGTAGGCTGACCTTGTTCTGGAACTCCGGGTAAAGGGAAATGGCCAGGGTGCATTTAAATGTTTCTCTGATATGTGCTCACACAAATGCATATGTGAGTACGTGCACATACATGCGCACACACACACACCACGGACACACACACACACAGCCCTGGCCTTCAGAATGCACCTGCCGTGGGACATACCAAGACTCACTGGGTGACTCAGTCGGTTAAGCGTCTGCCTTCAGCTCAGGTCATGATCCCAGGGTCCTAAGATTGAGCCCTGCATCGGGCTCCTTGCTCAGTGGAGAGCCTGCTTCTCCCTCTTCCTCTGTCTCTCCGCCNNCCCCCCCCCCCCCCCCCGCCCCGCTCCTGCTCTCTCTGTCTCTCTCTCTCTATCTCAAATAAATAAATAATAATATTATTAATGTATACAAAATGACCAGTAAGGGCTAAAGACACCGATGACTTCAGAAGCAAGGACAGATGACTACAAGTAAAAGTGATTACAGAGGACTTCATCCACATTTTACTAAGAGTAGAGGATGCAGTGAGGCTGGGAGAAAATAGTTTTTACAATAGATTGGAACTAAATATTCACTATTTTTTTTTATTTTTGCGAGTTACTGTGAGATCCAAAGTTGAATCACATTCAATTAACAACAATTAACATAACCAATATATCATTTAAATTTTAAAATAATGGACTAAAGGATAAAATGTTTTTATATTCTTAACTATTAGGATTTTTATAAGAAAAAAGAATGACTCCAGTTCTATTTGCAGATTTATATTTATTTCTTGGTTTTTCAGAGCCTCAATTTCAGACTATATAGTTCTTTTATTCTTTTTTTTTTTTTTAAAGATTTTATTTTATTTATGTGACAGAGAGCCAGAGAGAGAGGGAACACAAGCAGGGGGAGTGGGAGAGGAAGAAGCAGGCTCCCAGCGGGGGAGCCCGATGTGGGACTCGATCCCAGAACGCTGGGATCACGCCCTGAGCCGAAGGCAGATGCTTAATGACTGTGCTACCCAGGGGCCCCATAGTTCTTTTATTCTTCTTTTCACATATATTGCATTTATTTTTCCATTTAGCAACTCAGTAGGAAAGAGAAGCTTGCCCTGGTCACATTTATTTTCTTTTCTTTTAAGTTCAGCTGCCCTAATGAAAATCTTGGAAAGAGAAATTTGAAAGGAATTGTTTAAAGGAGACCAGGGTTATCTGGTGATTTTCATTCTCTGTGCTGTCAGTTTCACGCAGGATCATGAAGTGCGTAGCTGCACACAATTATGGGTGCATAATTGTGAATGAGGTCCTGACTTGCCACAGTTTTGGGAATGGGCTTTCGGCTGCTCTCCACAGCTCCTCTGTAAGATGCTGGCCCTCTTCTAAGAGTTCCCTTTCACAGCTGCATGGGTTTTTTCAAGTCGTTAGAGAATACTGCTAGATTTGTCTAGTGTCTTTACACAGCACTCTTCAGGACTCTGTTGCTCTAAATTAATATAATTTCCTAAAGGGAAATCCTTATGACTTGAGAAAATGCAAAGTACAGGCAGAACAAAGTGACTTGGTTAATATAAACTCTCTTCCGAAAAAGACAAGGCAAATGTGCCCTTTGATTATTTAGACAAATTTGATATGTTTCAGTTTTCATTCATTTGCAGTTCTTCAGAAGGGACATTTTTATCAAAGATTAGTGGGATGCGAATTTCTAGGGTCATCCCTGAATACGACATTTGCTGGTTGAATAGCTGTTACAGCTGAATTCTTTATCAGAAAGACGGCACTAGGCAGCTGAATATTTTATTGCCTTTTCTCAGTCTAGTTAACAAGCGAGAATAATCCATTGAGAAGTGCATAAATACATATTCAACTTATACTGGAGAAATTTAAAAAGTGTTTCTGGAAATTCCATGGGCATTTTATGGATTGGGAACTCTTTAAATTTTCAAATTTAAAATTTATATCATAACCATAAAATTTTTGATGATCTTAGGGAAGAAAACCCACTTGTTTCTCAAAACTTATGTCTGAAACAGATTAGCTTCATGAAACTCCCCTTTGTGGGGAGAAAATTTTATAAAATCTAGGGCTTACAGTTGAATCAAAACCGTTTATATCTTAAATCATGTTTATTTATGCCTGGCAAATACATCCTGGTTTAGACATCTCTTTTATGATCTCCAATTTGTAAGTAGTAAGTGTACAGAGTGTGCATAGGATTGCATGCAGTGTTTACGTTACTTATGGTACATTGTTTCAATTGATTCTTCCAGAATAAAGGGAGAAGTATTGGAGGCCCCTGCTGGATGTTTAACTGACCCATTCAGTCAGCAGGCACCTCTTAAGATAAGCACTAAGATACATCCTATTAACTCTTACCGATTTGCTAGTTTCCAATACATTCATTCAATAGAATTTATTTCTCTACATATAACATAATGATATTCCTATTTATTACAACTTCCTGGAATATTTCAAACAAAAATTTATTTATATAACAAGAACGCCGCTTCATCTTTATGAGTTTCTTGTCCTTTTTGTGGTCCTCCAAATACAAGGTATACCTTGCAAATCAAAAATACTCTTGGTACAACAAAGCCATGTACTTTAAACAGAAGCTCAAGAAAAATATCAATTAACTGCAGTGGGATTTTCTTCCTATTTTAATGTAAACTGTGATATATATATATATATTTCTTTCTTCCTCCGTCCTATAGTGGTGAAAATAAGGTAAAATTCAATTTAGATATAAAAAGGAACACTTGTTAATGTAAAACCTTATTTGCTAATCTTAAATTGAATTTGCTTGCTTGTCTTAAATTAGCATGTATTAACCTTAAAACGCAGAATCATTATATATTCCCAATTCATGAAAATTATGGATTTACATTGTGAGAAAACTGGAGGGTGGAGGGAAGGAACTGTCTGATAAAGGACAGCTGATGTGCCAGTCTTAATATTTCTGTATTTCAAGACCCTGTGAGATTTTTTGGTTCAAGGGTTCCTACCTAGTGGCAGGCTTATGTTTGAAGGGGGTGGCATCATTTCTATTATTTCTGTAATGCAAGAGTTTTAGTTCCCAAGTGTTCCAAACTTTTGGGGCCAACATTCCCTTAATTGTGAGCAATAAGAAATAGAAATTCTATTTCACAAAGTTTTTCATTCCCATTATGTTTCTCATATTTTTATTAGATATTAGACAATATAAATCATCAGTAGGCTACGTGGAATTTCTATTTTGGAGGTGAGGACACTGGCACTCAGAAAAGCTGAGCAAATGCTCATGGTCACGGTTACTAAACAAAGCTGGGATTTATATGTAGGTCTCTCTGATTCTAAAACCCAGGCTGTTTCTCCTGTGGGATGCTGCCAGGGACTCCAGGGCCTTTTGCTTTCTTCCATTATTCTCAGTGCTTTAAATATTTAATCATTCTTTGGCATCTCTCTGAACGTGCTCCAAATTTTCTAAGTCCTGGTTGAGAGTGAGGCCTTGATCTGTTTGGAGCCCTCCACTAAAGGGCAGGTCCATCTCTGATGGAAGTTCCCACCTTTTCAGGGAAATGTGGTTAAAATGAGTATCATTCATGCTCAGGCTTCAAGTTGGTGGCACAAAGAGTTGGGAGTTGGTGGGCACAAGGTGATTTGCATGTGGGTTTATTTGGCCTGAGGGGAGGGTGGAGGTATTACTAGAGTCTTTATGTGGTAGAAATTTCCCTTAACCTCCCTGTGGTTCGGGGTACAGGGACTGAGGTGTTGGGGTAAAACTGAAGAAGTAGGAAGGTCTCTGTGAGATCATGAGAGGGGTGGATAAAGGATAAAGGGACTTGTGGTGACCACGGGTGACATGGTATAGGGGTAGACTGATCTCCCCATCTCTGTGGGGACTACAGCACGCCCTAGTACCCTGCAGCTGGTGGCAGCATTGGGTGCCCCAGGGCCTGTTTCCAGGAGCACCAAAGACACTATCAGCCCTGGTGGTAGAGTGGCATTTTGGGGCGGAGTAGAAGACCATAATAAAGAATGCCCTACTAGAGGGGCACACATAAGGCAGCTCCTCAGACTCCCAGAAATATCCAGAGCAGACCTGAAAGGGACTCCATTGGAGTGTGTGTATGGGTGGGGGGGGGTCAGATTTGGGTTATTACTTTTAACTCTTAACCTGACCCCATCTGCAGCTATGATACACTGAATCAGTGGAGCACTGGGGTCATGAGTTATGGAGACTGTTAACCCTCTCAAAGCAAAACTTAATGTTGCAAAAGTTACTGACTGGAGAATTGGGAAGTTTATTAAGAATTCGAGTAAACCAGAGGATGATGGGTTTTCACGTTGCAGAGGAAGGACCCGCCATCTTCTGGCTACAAGTTGGCATTAGTGATATAATGAAATCACAGGTCATGGGATTTCTAGCCCTCTGCTCTAAAAGCATTACTTAGCTCCTGCTTCCCCTGAGCCTTCTGCACTCCCGTCAGAGGACAAAGAGTTTCCACTGTTAATTTAGTATTTTTAAGACACTCAGACCAATAATTTTGTCTGCTTTTTGCCCTATGGCTTTTGTAACCAGAAGCTATTACAGTGTCAGAACACATTAATGAAGAAAGCACCTCTAAGTCTTTGGTTCTTGATTTCAATGCTTTTTTTTTTTTTTTTTTTTTGCCTCATTGATTCAAAATTCCTCCCCTGCAGATTCTATGTAGGAAAGTTATTTTTTAATCCACTGTTCTGGACCTTAAATATTTAATAGAGTGTAGCTTCAATCATCTTGTTGGAACTTCTGTTGATAGTTTGAGTTTTTCCAGCCTATGTCCTGTTGAGTCAGCATCAAGACACCTACTATCTCTGTAAAGAATTCAGTATAATTATAGATTCAATAGAAATCTAAAGTAAGGAGGAAGAGGAAAAGCTGAAATGGAACAGAGGATATGTGTGTGGAGAAACCCATGTGATATGTCTCCTTTCTCAGTTTCCGATAGTGCACGGAATCCCCAGTCACCTTTGAACACACATCCCTCTAAAGAGGAATAAAAAGAGAGATGTATACTTAAAGTACCCAAGAGCAGGCCTTTACGAATATGGGGGAGCAACCTGTGACTAGCTAGACAATGGTAAATTATTGTAGAATAAAAGTGAAATGCTGTTTATTTCCGTTAAACTTCATATTGAAAAAAATATTCAAGTGTCTCTCTCTCTGTCTTTTTTTAAGAAAAGATACTTAACCCACTGTTTCCCAAAGTGTGTTCTGGGAAATATCAATTCTGCCAGATGCTAACTAGAAACCAATTTTTCAGTCTCATGGCCAAATATGTTTGGGAACTATAGTCACGTAAAGCTAGTCACATTTCTGCAGCCCTGGACTTCTCAAGAGTTTAATAAACAAATAGGCTCTCTACTCCCCAGCAGGGGAGCTAACTCACATACACCCTTTTTTTTTCTGTGAAGTCATTTTTAGGGCCAGTGAAACTACTTTGAGTTAGCCTACTGGAGATCCACTTACTAGATTTGATTTATGCAAGCAGATTATAGGATCAAGACAGCTAACAGAAGAACGATGTTTTCCCACTGAAATCACTGGCACATTAAACACTGACAGGATTCTTCATGGCTAAGTCTAGAAGTAATTTATACCTAAATTAAATAGTTTCCAAAAAGTTATCTAGAACAAATACTTCTTAAATATGAAGTACTGGTTTTGTGTGCATAACCACTCCCTAGAAAAATAAAGCTTTTTTTTTTTTTTTTTAAGGATTCAGATCTTAATTTTTTTGAGAGAGAGAGAGCATGTGTGCGTGAGGTGGGGGGACAGAGGGAGAGAGAGAATCCCAAGCAGGCTCCATGCTCAGCATGGAATCCAACACAGGGGCTCCACCTCCCAACTCTGAGATCATGACCCGAGGGAAATCAAGAGTCAGATGTTCAATGGACAGAGACACCCAGGTGCCCCATAGAAAATCCAGCTTTGAAATTAAAACTCTACAACTGACTTGAAGATCTTACTGTGCCCTCCTTAGGAGGAGATTTTGGGAACACAGATGATGGCTGAAGATGGTTCCAGACCATGAAGGCAGAAGACAGGAATTAGCATGTGTAGTGTAAGTGCGTGACATTAAGCTTTTGATTGCCGCAGTAACCATTTCAAAGACTTCCATCTTGAATAACTGTTGGCAGCTCTGTGGCATGACCACTGGCAAAACAACCAGATAAGGAACAGACCTCCTCCGCCACTCAGTTCCCCTTTCACAAAGCCCTCCTTAACCTAGATAACTGACCACCTGAGTGACTCTGTGCATTCCTTTTCGTGCCGTAATTCCAGTTCTTATGTTTCAAATTTGTCAAAACAGAGTGAACCTGCAAAACCCTCCAGCCCCAGGAGAGGCAGAGACCCCAGTCAGCACTCCCTCCATCTCTCTCTGTGAGTGTACTGTGTGGTCCACAAGTGTGCTGTGTACTCTCTAGGAGCTAGGAGTAATAAATCTTGTTCTTCAAAGCTCCCTGGTGGGTTTTTGCTTAGGTGCGTTTTGCAGTCGTGGTCACCTCAGGGACTGGTCTAGCCACACTGGCTTCAGTTGGGGAATTGTCTGTGGGAACTCACCTGAAATAGAATGGTCCAGGTGAGTACCCTGGGCACTTCTAGCTGATAAAATTATCAATAGGCTGAGCCCAACAAAACAGCATGGTGATAAATAATATGATTTCGGAACTCTCTCTCTCTATAGGAGTCAGTCCCTTTGTTTGAAAGCTAACATTTTCTGCCCCTCCTCTGGGGTGTATTGCATGGGGCTGACATCTGGATTTCCAGTTCTTCTTGGTGCTTGGCTAAAAGGTCTTTTTCCTAGGTGCTGTATGCCATGCTGGGCTCAAGACTTCCCTGCTGGGGAATTTGCAAACATAGCTTTATAAGCCAAGGAAATAGAACTTGATGGTGCCCAAGACAAGTGAAGTGGAAATTTATTTTAAAAATTCATTAGTTAAAATATTCTAGGGGCACCTGTTGGCTCAGCTGGTGAAGCGTCTGCCTTCGGCTCAGGTCATGATCCCAGGATCCTGGGATCGAGCACCACATTGGGCTCCCTGCTCCGTGGGGAGTCTGCTTCTCCCTCTCCCTCTGCCTCTCCCCCCTCACCACTTGTGCTCTCTCTCCCCTCCTCAAATAAATAAATAAAATCTTAAAAGAAATAAAATATTCTAACTCAAAAGCAATGAAAATTAAGAAGCATTCAGAAAATCAGGCAAATGTGCTCTCTAAAACAGTACAGGAGGGGGAATTCCACAGGCATCTTCTTCCCCCAGCTCTCAGTATGGGACCTCGAGAGGCATAAACACTGCTTAGCTTGGAGAAAGCATGGCAATCTCAGCTAGGAGCACCAAAAGAGGCTATGGAAGCTGCTTTCTGGGCCCTTCAATAGGAAGCTGCTGAGAAAAACCATGTTCCCCATCATTTTAAAGACTCTGAGTGCACTACCAGAAATTCACTGAGGAAAAGCCAGGAGAGCCACCTACATTTTCAACCTTTCTAATTTCTCACTATAGTTTTCTATTTTTTCCTTTCTCAGGTCAAAAAATATAATCTAAAAACAAGATGGATTGTAGCAAAGGACAATCACAGTTAACTAAAACTGTGACCATTTCCAGTACTCACAATGACATTCTTGAAGTCATTGAGGCTTTGTCTTACATTTTGCCAGAGGTTTGTGCTCTAAAAAATTGTAGGTTATATAAAATTTTAATTTTAATTTTGAATCACAAGGAAGAATTTGTGACAATGGTAGAATCATCACTTTAAAAAATTAATGCTGCCTAAAAGGGGAACAAGGGAAGAAAAAGATAGTCACACTTTTGGTACTGAAAACAACTGTGATAAATGTTATAGCTGAAGGTTATAATTTTGTCTAATATCTTTAAAGGAAATTAAGAACACTTGAATACTTTTGCTTATCAGTTTTCATTGGTCTTTCTAAATGTAAGGACTTACTGTTGATATCTAAGAATGGATAATGCAAGTATATTTGAATTTCCACACATTTCACACTTCACCAAGTGAGTATATTTCATGTGATGACAACCCTGGTCAAGGAATAAGGAATACTCCAATTGATGGACCATTTGATTTTAAATGTAAACATAACCTAAGGGAGAATGGACACATTTCATAGTTGTTTTTATATCATGGACTCAAGCTTTGGTAAGTAAGTAAGCAAGAGACAGAGAAAGGAGAGGTTTAGGGACCATTCTTCAAGGATCTTATGGCCTAGCGGAAGGAAGAAACAGGAGTCTGGGGCGCCTGGGTGGCACAGCGGTTGAGTGTCTGCCTTCGGCTCAGGGCGTGATCCTGGTGTTATGGGATCGAGCCTCACATCAGGCTCCTCCACTATGAGCCTGCTTCTTCCTCTCCCACTCCCTCTGCCTGTGTTCCCTCTCTCACTGGCTGTCTCTATCTCTGTCAAATAAATAAATAAAATCTTTAAAAAAAAAAAAGAAAGAAAGAAAAAGAAACAGGAGTCTGTGGAAAGTACTTTTACTTTATTTTGTTTGGTTTTGTTGCCTTGCAGGACCTATTAACAAAAAGAGTAAATGTAAAAGGCAAGATGAATAATAAAGATCGGTTTCCTGATGGAATTCAGAGGCAAGAGGAAGAGGACCTCATAGCAGTGGTAAGATTAGAATCTGACATTAAAGGATGAATAAGACTGAGATGGTTGGAGAGGACCTAGCTGATCCATTGCACACGAGGGAGGATGAGAAGGGCATACAAAAGACTACAGCAACATTGTGGTTCTAATTCAGGGCTGATGAATAATATCATTTGTTTGGAGCCAAGAATTTCTGTAGGTGAGGGAATAGAGAGCCATATTTCTGAAATGGACAAATGAGGCTGGATTATGGAGGGTCTCAAGTGCCAGACCAAATTTGAACTTTGTAACATAAGACTTGACAGGATGGGGGAATTATGACAACAGTTGTTTTTAGGAAGAGTGAGTGCTACGTGGAGAGGGAGGGATGCTTGGAGGCAAGAAGGACAGCTATTAGTCTCCTGGTGTTAGCTGACAAGCCTGTGGACGGGGGAGCCAGGGAGTGGGAGTGGAAGAATGGGAAAGATACAGACACCAGAGCATAGTTGGAAGTGGGAAAGAGACAAATCAATGAGGACTCCTGAGCGTGCCATGGACTGGCTTGGTTTTTGTTTCTTGGGTTGGTTTTGTTGACTTTCAGGACCTTAGAAGTTAGTTTCAGTGCATTTTAGCCATGAGTTGACACATTCACTGGATCTTAGGGCTAGAAGGGTATGATTAAGTAACTTTTGAACAGGTCTTCTGTTTTTAGTGATGTTTGTTTACCCCTAATTTATGGACATGGTCCTTAGGAACCAGGGAGACTATGAAGCCGTCACATTTGTAGCAACACACCACAAGCCACTTCTCTGGGCTCTGAAAGTGCGCCCTGCCACGTTGCCTTCCCCCAGCACAGGAGTTACCCCAGCAAAGGTCTTACGTTGATTTTTTAAACGTGTGAATGTCAGTATCTAATCTTTTATTACAATAACTTAAAACATGAAATTAAGATCACAGCATGCTCAGCTACATAGTTCTGTTCCAGTGCAATGCTTTTGCAGACCAAAAGAAGTGGAGGGTAGTTTTCTATCTCGAATATATATAATTTTTAGCAATTTCATGAAAACTTAGTTTAGTTGCATCTATTTAACTACGTGTCTCCGTAAATAAATTTAAAAAAAAGTCCTACTCATTTCTAAGTAAATCCTTTCTTAAAAGGATAAAAAAAAGAGCTCAGTCTTATTTAAGAAAGGATGTCTGAAATAAGTTCTGAATTTCTCCAAGGGTTCTTCACAGTGCTGCTATGTTATTACAACTTCAATATCCTGTGTTAGCAACACTTATTTAACTTGTTACATTTTAGTTTTATGGGAGAGCCATGAATGTAAAAGGCACATAAAAACCACAGCCAAATGGCTGACATCTGACCTTTAATCCTCTCTCAGACCCTCCTTTAGAAACATACCACCTCCTCCTTCTGCACACACAGTGAGTGTATCAACTGCTCCGTAATTGACTAAACACCACCGTGTTGCTTAAGAAAAGAAATTGCATACTGTCTTGACCCTGGTTTCCTTCCTCACCCCCTGCTTTTTGCTCTTTAGTGCTTATATTATTTTCTGATGTTTGGCCCTGTAAATTGCCACTTCCTTTGTAATTAAAAATAAGGTTGGAGCCTCAGGAAAAGGTGTCAGAAGGTGACTTATTAAACTGTAAGAAGACCAAGAAGGAACTAAGAAGTTTGTTTTGAAATTTGAAACTTCATTATCACAAATAATATGGTTCTTAAGTCTTACTAGTATATAAATAATGGTCTGACATGAACTTAACATATATATATATTAAATATTTATATTTATTAAAAATATGTATGGCAGGAAATAAAATATAGGTGGTATTAGCAGAAAGGGACCTCCAAAGAAGCCTGTCTACCCATCATTTGGCAGAAATACTGGCTAAGGATTTTGGAGGATATCATTTGGCCACTGAGGGTCAAGATGGGACCAGAACAGTCCTGCACTCCCAACACTGCTCCCTTACACCTGTGCCCCCAGTCATGACATCTCTGTCAGAAAGAGAATACTGGGGGCACCTGGGTGGCTCCGAGGGTTGAGTATCTGCCTTCGGCTCGGGTCATGATCTCAGGGTCCTGGGATCAAGCCCCATGTCGGGCTCCTGGCTCAGTGGGGAGTCTGCTTCTGCCCATCCCCCTGCTTGTGCTGTCTCTCGCTCTCTCTTTCAAATGAATAAATAAAATCTTAAAAAAGAAAAAGGAAAAAAAAGAAAGAGAATACTGTGCCTTAAACATACAAAGAGTGAAAAAGAATGTCACACGGTTCATGGCAAACCAGGAACTAGATCCCATCTTTGAGGCAAAATCTCTTGATTGTTTCCCGTTTCACAAACACGCAATAATGGGCCCCCAGCAATCCTCCTCTGACTTGTGTTGTCTTCAGGGGATGAGAACAGGCATAAAATCTGGAAACCTGATCCAACTGAGTCAATAAAAAGGCTTTTGTCTGTGAACCTGACCACGAGCAATTCATTAATAGCTGATTGAGAGATTTTTGTCAGGAATGCCGCCCCCCCTTTTATAGAAATAAACAGAAACAAAATTGAAGTAGCAAGATGGGATCAATTGCCACTTCAGGATAGTGCTGTCTGCTACATGAAAAGGTGTTTCTTTCCTCATGACGGAACATGTGTTAGCTCTTCCATAATAGCCCCTTAAATCCAGTTTATTTTATCAAAAGTACAGTAGGAAAAATTTTTTACAAAATGTCTCAGCACATTGTAAGTTAATAGTTCAATTAGTTAAAAAATACAAAAACAACCCCTTAATTTTGTGTTTTTAGCAGATGAATATTTATACTTTTAATTTCAGGCAATGTTGTATTTTTATTGACTATATTAACTTTAAAAAAATGAGTAATTCCACTTGGAGTTTTATCGTTCATTCTTTAGTGCTAACTAAAGATAGGCACTAAAATTTTTAAAGAAGTGCTTACTATGTGTGTATTGGATTTCTTTTCCATACTATCCTTCCCCAAGAACCATTCGTTATGTCTGACCTTTTAATAGCTGACGTTGATTCAAATGAGAAAAAGTAGTGGCATTAAACTATATTCAACATTTATTAATATAGCATTTAAACTCAAGGGAAATGCCAGACTCTACAATTCTGACAATAGAAATTTATCCGAATCAGCCTTTTTCTCTGCCCTTTGTAAGAATCGGAAGAAGTGGGCACATCTTCTGTGTTAAATAATCTGAAATATAGCAAGTAGCACCCATCTAGGTAGTTAAGTCTTTTCACCATATTTACCTTTAATTAAAAAAAAAAAAGTATGGGTCCTCTGCCTCTCCAACTTAAGTATGAGAGGATCAACAATGGAAAACACGTATCATTACTAAGGACTTGGAATTCTAGAGACAATCTCATGCAGAGGGAGATAAAATGTAAATGGTGTGGTGGTGGTGTGGTATTTATTGTTGGCTTCAAGTCACTCCTGTAGGATCCCCTCAAATGTCCCAATACTAATCTTCAACTCCCTTTGTGATTGTTTATATGTTTTTTTAAGATTCTACTACACTTGGTAAAAGCAAGACCTAAGCCCTCAACCTTCTAAGAGCAGCATGGGAAAGTGATTCCGACGAAGAGCTTGATTAACACATTCTCTTTGCAGTTCTCTAACAAGTCAAGCATTTCCTGGAAACCGGCCCACAGATGGTGGACTATTTTTAGTTGCTCACCTCCCTGTAAATGCAGCTATTAGATATCCAGATATCCCTGCTCCTTTCAGGTGCAGTAAAATAGAACATAAAAGGGTGTAATTGAATGATTACAGCTGAAGACTAAGCAGGAGCCACGGGGTATCTCTCTTTCCCTGAGCACTCTGGGATATGCCCCAGGAAGGCTTTTCCTCTCTCTGCTGCTGGTGAAACTTGTGCACGGAGCTGGGTCCCCTGACCCCCAAATGCAGCATCATCTCAGAAAACGTACTGCTGGGGTTGTTTCTGTACACACCTAGGGGAGAAGGGAAGGGAAAAATAAGTCACATCTTTGGGCAGCTTCTGGGTGTCAGGTCCTGTGTCCCCATGCGATTGTCACAACAGCCCGGTGAGATAGGCAGGTGTCCTTATTCCTGTTTTACAGTGAGCAAAACTCAGCCAGCAGCCAAGTTCACTGACTGCTCAAGGGCATGTGGCCAATGAGCTGCAAAGCCAGGTTTAAACCCATTCCGTGTTTTGCCCCGTACACTCTGCTCTTTTGAGGGAAAACTGGAAAGCAGGCTCTATCACTGGGGTGGCCGAATAATTGATCGTGCAAGCCAGAATGTGTCTGAGAGAGAAAAAGAGGTGCTAATAATAAAAACACCGGGACGACACAGGTGGCCTGTCAAGTCTTGGGCAAACCAGGATTTATGTAGTCAACTTGTGTGAAGTCTTCCTTGCCCACACCAGCAGAGCCAAGAGTGGAGTTGAGTTTTCTGAAGAAAGCTCGTGCCCACAGCTCAGCATGGGGATGGCTTCTACCAGAATCCTGCCCTAGGTCCCTCAGGCAAGGAGAAATAAACAACAAAAAAATTCTTTTGAAGACTAGGTTTAAGTGTAAATTCTTTTTTTTTTTTTTTGCCCCAAAGCACCAGTTGTGCTCAAGTTGTCTTCAGCAGTTGTGCGCCTAATTCCTAGCGGCAGTGGAACAATATCACGGGACTGCCACACACTTGCATTATGGGTATATTAAGAAGACATAAAAATATTTAGCATTTATTGACTTTTTCCTGTGCGCCAAGCACTGTGCAGATTGCTTTATGTGCTTTATCTTATTTAATTTCCTCAAAATGTCTGTGAGGTGTGCATGTTTATTATCTCCAACTTATAGATGAGGAAACAAGGACATGCAGTAATGGCTTGGCTGTAACTCGGGCCAAGGCCTCTGCCTCCAGCGTCTGCACTGGCCATTATGACACTGTGCCGTGCATGCTATATTGGTCTTGGAAATGGTAGAGCTCCAAAGCAGTGTACTGGGTTTCCTGGCCTCACAAAGCTTTCAGATTACTGAGGAGAGTCTCCTTGATATTACACTATCTTAACAACTCTGTGTTTGTCAGAGGTCATCATGTGTATTTTTGCAAATACCATCAAATGAGTGACACAGATCTCTTTAGCACATCATGTGATGTGCAGCAAGGTGGCCTATGCTGGTGGGATATACAGAGATTTATCTTCCTAAGAATGGATCTCATTCTCTCTAGTAGCAAGCAAAGCCTAGCAAGGACTGTCTTGCTGGTCTTCAAAGCCCCTGCACGCTCCCCGCACAGTCCCAGGCCCATTGTAGACTCAAATGACTCTGTTCTGCATGATGATTGAAGCTGTCAATCAAACTGTAGGGCACTCGGAGCAGGGGGAGTCTCTGGGGTTTGTAATATGGACCTGGAAGTCTTTACAGAGAATACGCGATTTGAACTGGGCCTTACAGGGGGAGATATAAGTCTTTGAAAAAGGAAACAAGGGAGATGAAAGATATTCGAGGTGGGAGAAACAAATTAAGTACGTGAACTCAGGTAGGAATTCGAGGAGAAAGCAGAGACCAGGATGTCTGGATGGAAACACAGTGGAGGAAGTCTGATCCAGAAAGGTAAGATTATGGAGCCCTTAACTGTGGGAGGTGCGATTCAAGACTGCCTGTGGGTGCCTGAAACTGTGGATAGTGCTGACTGCAGATATACTTTGGTTTTTTCCTATGCATTCACACCTATGATGAAGAATAGTTTTATTGGTAAAAGATTAAAAAATACTACTAATAAAATAATTATAACATTGTCCTGGAATAAAAGTCATGTGAATGTGGTTTCTCTCTCCCGGTCTCTTATTGTACTGTTCCCTTGCTGTGAGCTGATAAAATGCCTGCATGATGAGAGGAAGTGAAGCCCATGACGTCAGAATTGTGATGGAGCATTAGGCTGCTACTGGCCTTCTGGTGATCGAAGGAAAATCATCTGCTTCTGGGCCACTGTTGCCCACAGCAACTGAAACCACAGAAAGTGAATCTGACGATAAGGGGAGAATAATGTATAAGGAATAGTGTTCAAAAGTACTCATGCAGAGCTGATTACTACTGTTTGCATCTCCCTTGATACCGTGGACTAGGGAGCAGAGAGCAATGATGAAAAGTGCATTTTCAGTGGCTGTTATTCTCATTAAGCAGTTTCTTCTGCCTTTCCTCAAACTCTAAACGTTTTAATTTGTTTATTTTAGGGGAGAGTTTTTAAAATTCAATTTGAAAAGTTTAAGGTTAGAAACCTTTATGAGTTTATGAAGGGCAAAGACTGTATCTAGTCTATGAATCCTCACAGCATGTCACATAGGAATAGTTAACCGAGCATGACATGATCTCCCCGTCAACACTGCAGCGAAAGCACTGTGGACACCGGTTCCTATCCAACATCAGCGGTTCAGTAAGGTGGCAGGAAGAGGTGGTGTGAAGGTAAGAGTCTCAGTGCTTGAAATCAGTCTGATTCTGATACTCACAGGCCTCTTGAGCTTCTCGAGAAGGGACAGCTACCTTGTGATTATGACTTCCTAGGGTTACACCACTTTTAAACCAAAGCTTTGTTTAACATTTTGCACATAGGTTTTTTCAATACTAGTGTGTGTGTTGTTATAATTAATGTTTCACCCGTATGGAAGGCACCCTTCCCTATATTTAAGCCATGAAATATAACCATGGCTCTGAAAGCAAATGAAAATCTGTGAGTGGAAAAGAAGTCTCACAAAACCCATGCATGCTTTTGTTTTGTTTCAGGATCCTAAGCCTGGTGCTGTGTATGAAACAGGGCAGCAGTGAAAAGAAGCCTGTACTTTAAAAACATTTAGAAATGATAGCTCAGGAAGAAATGGAGATATGTGCCAGTCCAAGAGGTGGGAGACGCCAGAGGAGAAACATGCTGGCAACGCTATGGTGACCACTGGCCTGCCTCCAGGAGGCAGTGGCTCCTGGCCAGTAACTAGCAGGAAAAAGGGGACCTCAGTCCTACAACCATAAGGAAATGGCTCTTGGCAACAACGAGCAAGGACTCCAAGTTCCAGATGAGAACCACAGATGGAGCTGGCAACTCGTTTCAGCCTGGTTAGACTCTGAGTGGAGAATGCAGTCACTCCATGCCAAGACGCTGACCTACAGAAACTGTGAGATAATAAACTTAAGTTTTTATAAGCCACTAAGCTTCTGATAATTTGTAATGCAGCAATAAAAAAATGAAAACAGGCCATGTTGTACCTTTGCTTTGTCTTGGAGAAATGAGCGAACTCATACAAATGTTTTTCTCAGATACATAAAATGTATTCCTTGAAGTGCAAACACTTGATGAATATGTATTATCCATTTATCTGCCTTATTAAGTAGTACTTAGTACACTGCCTAATATTTAAAGAATCTAATAAATATTTGTTGAATGAAGTAGATGTGGAAACATTTAACTTTTTCTTCATTACTCGGATTACTTAACTTTATAAGCATCAATTATTTACTGGGCTCTATGATAGATTGTGTGACCAGTTCCCCGTGGCTGCTTTCCTTTGCTGGGAGAGGGTTTACGTCCCTGCTCCTTTGAAATGAGGCTTGTGATTTACAAAAGGAAATAGTAAGCAGAAGCAATGTGGTCACTTCCTGTAGTAGCTTTAAGAGTCGTTGTGTGCTGTACTGGCCCCTCTTTCCCCTCTGCCGTGGTCACTAGCATGTTTCCAGGCAGGGACTGCTCTTCCTGGAACAAGGACGGTGATGCTACAAAGCAGAGCGATACAACCAATCAGTAAATCTTTCCCGTTCTAGGACACGGAGGTAATAGGGTATTTTGATACTGTGACATAAACTAGTCCATGTTAACCCATATAGTACTGATTCCTTCAAGGGTAACCAAGAAGTGAATATCCATCGGCCCGGCCCACTGAGACACATATCTCTGACTTCCTCTTGTTCTACCAGCTGGAGAAAAGGCTCTGCTTTTAAAGTGCTCATGTGATTAGGTCAGGCCCACCCAGATAATCTCTATTTTAAAGAGAGCTGATTTGGGATCTTAATTACATTTGCAAAAACCCTTTGCAACAGTAACTAGGTTAGTATGTGATTGAATTTGGGGAGGGAGAATGTGTGAACACCAGAGTCTGGGACCCTAGGAGGCCCCACTGAGAATGGTGGGTGTTGGTACAGCTTGCCTATGGCAGGACTGATGAGGTAAGGCCTGGTCTGGCGTCATATGTTTCTCCTGAGAGTAAGAACTAGAATTATTCGGAGAGGTACCTAATTTAGGGTATTCAGTGACTAGTAAAACCCTGGTTCTATGCTGCTTCTTCTTTTTTTTTTTAAGATTTTATTTATTTATTTGTCAGAGAGAGAGAGAGCACAAGCAGGGGGAGCAGCAGGCAGAGGGAGAAGCACGCTCCCCGCTGAGCAGGGAGCCGGATGGGGAACTTGATCCCAGGACCCTGGGATCATGAGCTGAGCTGAAGACAGGCATGCTTTACCAACTAAGCCACCCAGGAGTCCCTAGTTCTATGCTTCTGAATGGTTTTTCTAAGAACATAATCCCTTAAATGCTAAGAGGGTTATTGCCATAGTCAGTTCTGAAACAGTCAGTAAGAAACAGACAATGTTCTCAAACTAGGTAATTGGGGAGAGTTTGATAAAAGGGCTTCTTTCTCTTTTTTTAACAAAGGTGTGGACAGAGTTCAGAAACCCATCAAAGGATAATGTGGTGCCTCTCCCTAGCAGAAGGGGGAAGGGGAGGTTGGGTCTGGAAACTTGGAGTAAGGAGGGGTGTGGAGAGGAATGCCTGTCAGGAACTGTAGCCTTTGATAAAAAGATGCAACGAAACCATGGAAACTGAGCAGGGAAGTGGTGGGGAATGAATAGCCTGACCTCCTTCTCCTCCCATGCACCTATCTCTAGCCAAGAAGGCAGAAAAGGTTGTTGGTCCAGTCCTCAGAGGTCAAGTTCCTGGGGCAAGAACAGCATGAAAAAAGGTCGAGAGCAGATCTAGGAGGACGAATGAGAGATAGGGAGCACAGTTACCAAAGACCTATTTCTTGGCTATGGTCAGGGTCACAGGCTCTGTTGTGACTTGCAGATGAAGTGTTTCTCTCTCATCTGCGCTTCATAGAATGTTTTGGCTAGCTTGCTTATAACTTACATCCCAGTAAGTACAATCATCAACATGTTTGTCTGTCCTTTCTGCTATGTTGAGCTTCCTGAGAGCAAGGGGCTGTGTCTTATTCATCTTCATACCTACAGTACTAAGTGCTTGGCCCATAGTAGGGGATTAACAAATGCTTTTGGAATTATAAATAAATGAAGTCAATGGTAAATGACTGTTGAAGTCCCAGAAATCAATTTGGTGATAGGGGCATGAACAAATGCGTACTATTATGGTTGCCTCTAGAATGTTCTATTGCATACAGGTTGCTAGAAGATTCCTTTATCATTGCTATAGATCTTATAGTGTGAGAATTTGATGTTCCTCTTTCATTTTCTACTTAGAAGTCATCAGTTTCAGGTTACCCTACACATTCCATTCTATAAGCACCAAACTCTGCCAACACAGAAGAAGAGTCAGTGCAGGGTGCACGCGACAACTCAGAACGACCAGGAGTCGAACTGCAGCTGGCCGTCAACTGAGGTCTCCGCCTTGGAACGAGAGGATTGGATGCTCTGCCTTCCTGCCGCTGTCACGTGTGCTTCTGGCTGCCGACAAGGAGTGGAGCATGCTTAGTCCATGGAAAAATCGTTTCCTTCTATCTTACCCTTTGGCATTTTCAAAGCACTAAGTAAGGGCAAATGTGGTCAGCTTGATTTATGATAATTGTTTTGATTCATACGGAATCACATGCTGAAGAGTCGCAGGGACTGACAGTCTGGGGAAAAATATAAATGTCATAATTTTGTTAATTGTTTTAGCATGTGTTTCTTCCACATGTCTGAAAGCAACTGTAATTGAGGGTTGCGGTTTCTGGGACCCGGCCAAAAATACAATGTGACCAACAACTGAGGAAAATATCATGGGATATCATGTGTTAGAGGAGCTTTTATCTTTTTTTTTTTTTCCCCTGCCAAAGTGAGTATTTTCCAGTATTTAAGTATGTTACTGGAGTACGAAAAGAAGAATGATAAAAACGGAATGCTTGGTTTGGTTTTTTTTTCATCAGATAAATAATAACATATAAAACACATTTTTCAATTCTGTGGCTCTTTCATTCTATCCTGGAGTTCTCTATTTCAAAAATTGGATTGGGGGAGAAAAAAAGCAACAAAAAACAGGTCTTTCAATTCTTTAAACATTTCAATGATGATAAGGGTCTTTCTCAAGCAAACGAACATCAGGAAATTCAAATACTGGTATGAAACCATAATCTCCCCTTCCCTTGTTGCTCTAACACATAATAACTCTATTGAGAACTCCTGAAACCAGTGGGTGATCTGACCCCAACGCTTCATATACAATTTCTTATTTTTATGACAGGAATTTCACGATTTCAAGGCAAGGTTGAAAAGCACCCTATTTCCTCCCTTAAGCAAGTGATCAGGTTGCTGCATGAACAAAGCAAAAGGCTGAGCTCACAGGGCACGGCCAGGAGCTCTCTTGTAAGCTTCCTGGTTTGGGATGGACTGCAAATGCTATTAGTATATTTCCCAGGATTTTAGGCTTCTGAGAACTGCACAGTAACTAGATCTTTGAACAGCAAGCATCTGGTAGCCAGAACCACACAAAGTCTTTCCCATATTATGCAGCAACTTCTTCTGGTTTGGGGGCTGTTCTCTCATTGTTTTATACTACTCCTTCTCTTTCTTTCCTCCCATGTCTGGGATCCACAAATATTTTTGTCACATTCAAAATTGACTGTCCTTGGGTGACTAAATTGATCATCCATGGGTCCAAGAGGTCATAGGAAGGTGCTGCTGGTGTATATCCTCTCCACTTCCCCCAGAACATCCACCACTCTTCCCCCATCCCTGAGGACGAGCCCCATAGCTGCTAAGTGCAAGCTGCAGGAACAAATGGAAAGTCTGTCCTGCCAGTGGCTGGAGAAAGTTTCCAAAGTGTTATTGGGAATAATGTCAGACAAGAAAATCAAATTACAGGGAGCCAGAGAAAGAACGGAAAGCTTGAACAGGGGTTCTAGCTTCTTTAGTGAACAGGCTGAGGGCTGTGAACAGCTTGGAATGTTATGTAGATATCTGCATACATGACTCCATATACAATTATGATTATTCCTACTATTTCCGAAAAGAGAGTCTAAAACTTACATTTATATGCTCAAAGGGTTTGGGCAACAAAAAAATTTTAGGAGTGATTATTGTGAAGAAAGTGGGTTTAGCTAACTAACTTAAATTTTAAAAATCAAGAGGGAAGGAGGAAGGAAGGGCGGTAAAAAAAAATAAAGGTAGGACAAAGAAGAAAATAGGGACAATGGAGAGAATAGCACTCTACCCCTTTTACCAGCTACTTAAGTCTTGGCCTCGTGAGATGGTCTGTGAGGATGCCATTTATAGCTAAATATATATCTGATTTAGAGATGAGATGATGAAGGCATACAGAGTTTAAGCAATGTGTGCAAGGTAACATTGCTAGTTAGTATACACACTCAGCTGTGGGAGGCTGCTTTTTTAAGATTATTTATTTATTTATTTGACAGAGAGAGAGACAGAGAGAGTACAAGAAGGGGGAGCACAGAGGGAGAGGGAGAAGCAGGCTCCACGATGCAGGGCTCCACCCCAGGACTCTGAGACCATGGCCTGAGCCTAAAGGCAGGCAACTTGACCAGCTGAGCCACCCAGGCGCCCCCGGAGGCTGCTCTTCATCACTGTTCTAAACCAATACACTCTCTTTCTCTTGCCTCATGTGTTTTACAAAATATCTCTTTTGGGGCGCCTGGGTGGCACAGTGGTTAAGCGTCTGCCTTCGGCTCAGGGCGTGATCCCGGCGTTATGGGATCGAGCCCCACATCAGGCTCCTCTGCTGTGAGCCTGCTTCTTCCTCTCCCACTCCCCCTGCTTGTGTTCCCTCTCTCGATGGCTGTCTCTATCTCTGTCAAATAAATAAATAAAATCTTTAAAAAAAAAAAAAAAAAAAAAACAAAATATCTCTTTTATAATGGAGGGTAAAATTACACACCAAAATGTTATTTTTGGGTGCTGTGATTGCAGGTGATTTAACATTTTCTTCTCATCTACAATTTTATGTGTATTTGTAATAAAAATGCCTTAATTATATAATAAAAAGAATAATAATTTTAAATTATTTTCCTTTTTCTAGGAAATCAGTGATCAGATTGTTAAATCCCTCAGGAACAATCACATTTCTACTGAACCACGGGTATCAAATAAAGGTTGTGAGCAAGAAACTTGGAAGAACTTGATTTTAATTTATCACTGTCATTATATAGTGAAATGTGACTTGTTCATCGTAATAGTGAGATTATTTATAAAATCAGTGAATAAAACACAATCTTAACAAATGGTAATTTTAATGTAAAATCATAGTATTTGTTCAATTAAATACCTTTTATTCCTCTAATGGATGCATCATTCCCCACCATTACCACATTTCCTGGCTGTGTCCCTGTAGGTACAATGAAAGGAAGACCCGGGCCATTTACACGGTAACTTCTGCTTTGGAAGTTTTCCAGGTAAAATTCGTCTTAGTGGAGATCTTCAGGAGCTCAGTCCACCATTCACTTATTTACTACAACAGACTGAAGACAGTTGCTTGAAAAAAACAATACTCATTTTTCCATTAGTTATCTTTTAAGTCACACTGTGTGTGGAAGCTGAACAGTTCTTCCTTGAGGCAGGGGTCTGAGTCAGGCTTCTTTTCTTTCCACAAAGGATCAGAAACTGAATAACTGCCCCTTCTCCCAAATCCTAGAGTGGAAGATGCTTCCTCAACAAATAAACTCAGGATATAGACTTCCAGCTCTCCCTGAAGACTCTAAATTCTCCCTCCAGACTCCAGACTCTCCATGGAGAATACAATCTTGAATTGCCCCCAGGCCCTTCTCCCAAAGCCCTGATGAAGAAATGACTATCTGGGGAGCCACTGAAAGGCAATTTCCCGGCCACTCAAAGTTCCACCCATGTATCAGGCTGGATAACTGAAAAGAGTTTCCAGTTGGTCCACGGTATCTTCACCCCATTCAGAATTACTTTTCCCCAAGCTCTAATGGCACATCTTCCACTTTTAGTTGAAAGATACCCTGAAACAGCCTTCATAGTTTCCGTATGTCGTCTTTCTTTCTGGTGACATCTACTACCTAGACTAGATAGTGCAAAATCTTAGCTGAGAAATTTTTCAGAATTAGCACTAAGAATTTTTTTTTCTTGGATGAAGTGACTTGTTTCTATCTCTCTAACGATAATGATAATGTGGAGAATAAAGATGAGATAGTGTGTCTTCAGAAGAAGGCAAGGTGGTTTCTACTAAAATTATCACAGGGTTGCCAGTATTCTGGAGTTGATCAGACACAGTGAGGTCAGCTCACTCTGCTCAACCTTCTAAAAGTAATTCCTAATCTGCCCCCCATCTGAAGTCTGCTCCTTCTGCCATCTTTAAGTTTGCTCAGGAAATATAAGAGGCAGAGCCAAGAGAGATGGACAACATTAAGAATTTCTTACAGGACCTGGTGCAGTATCCTGGCCAAAAAACATATCTCAAGGCCAAGTGTTCTCTCTTTGCAGGATGGTGCTGGGTAAAACCACCAGTTTTTATGACATTAGCCTTCTCTTAACTTGGTGTGGAAGGTACATCCCCTTTTTATTTATGGAGTACTTCTGCAGGGTCAACACAACATAATTTTTTAGGATTCCTTTGAATATATCCAACAACATTATAGATTTGCTTCATTATGTGAAATTTCAGTTCACCTCAATTGAAGTTTTAGATATTCCAGGGTCTTCTGTGTGTGTATAAAAACCCCCATGGATATATATGGACATATATACATATTTCACAGCTGACAGATCACACTGACCATTATGGATTTCACTAACAACACTCAGAAGGCAAATTTCTCTCAAAATTGAGGCATTGGGAAGTGCACATCAATATTTTCCTCATCACTACCAAAAAGATTGTGTAAGTCATTTTATCTCTTTTCCCTTCCACTGCCAAAAACAAAGAGAAAAACAAAAACCACAAGGAATTAAGGTTAGACCGTGGAACTACGTGGGCCTGTAAAGCCTCTGTATTTATGATATTTACCCCAGTTTGGCCTTAAATATTTATCTGTTCTTAGTTACATTTCTAGAAATACAACATCACTTTTTACTTTCATCTTTTTTTATTGCTTTTATTTTTGTGAGTCCTTTCAAATCCTTTGTGGACAGAGGTTAGGCTAAGAACATAACATACAGGCAAACACACAAATAAAACAGCCATTTTTCTAGCTGAGTAAAACCAGAAATCCCTACTTATGTAAATTTTTTATTTGTAAGCAGAGAGCTATCACAAATTTTATAGTAAAATATAATTTAAATTTGAATAAAATTAGTAGAAGTTTAATTCTGTTCTCTAGAACGGTCAGTACATGGAATAGTCTGTTAACTATTTTGTTTAAATGAGAGTTGTCTTTAGTTGTAAGCTGAATCATTACACATACACATATCATATAGAGAGGATATATGTAATGCACGGGAATAGAAGTAGATCTTATACTAAAATCTATACAGATTTTTATATTTGCTCCAGGTAATCAAGACATTGGTTAGAGCTGGGAGGGAGTTGAGCTTCTAAACTTTTACATTCTGGTTTCAATTCCAAATAATTAGAGGTTCAATATATTAAGCAAATACATATGATATGCTGTGTTCTACACAAAGTAAGCAAATGAAACAGCTACTGTGTGCGTCTACATAGACATAAATTCTTACGCTCATTGTTTTGTTATCAATTAGACATGAAATAGGATGGCTTTCTTATGACTCATCAAGTTCCTCTTGCTCTCCCATCTCCCTCAGTCTCAAGGTTCTGACTGTTTCTAAGAATTTCTTGAAGAAGGTATTAGGAGTAGATAATTCATCACATTCTTTCCCAAGTATGAATCTGCAAAACAGGGGAGGGGTTGATGACCTAATACGGTTAACAAAAACACCATTACACATTTGATTTCATTTTTTTCCTCTATGGTAAGAAACTGGGAAGGGGATCTTGTTCCAACAGTAAAGAACAAAGGCATTTTTTTGGGGGGATTTACATATATCACCCCCACATTTTTTTTTTTCCTAGAAGACTGCATTCAAGACACCAAAATGCACAATGAGGGATTGGATGAGAAAGTTTGTGTCATTAATTATATGTTTCAATAAATACAGTTTAATTTTGGAAATAGTTTTATGGATGTTGTAAGTAAATTACAACTGAAATAAATTACATTGAAGATGCAAAGAACGTTAAGGATATATATGTGATGAGCTACTCGAGAAAAGAATGAATCCAATTAAAAATGAATGACAAAATATGACAAAATATGATGGCAGAAGATTTCATCTTGATGCTCTGTTCTGAAGCCATTCAGACCATTTGAGACCAANGTTAAGGATATATATGTGATGAGCTACTCGAGAAAAGAATGAATCCAATTAAAAATGAATGACAAAATATGATGGCAGAAGATTTCATCTTGATGCTCAGTTCTGAAGCCATTCAGACCATTTGAGACCAGTAAACACTAGTCCAGCATCCCGGGATGATGCTTGATCCACTTTTCTGAAAAATTTATTCTATAATTTGACAACTTGGATTAATGGAAGAGTAATACCAATGAAGAACATGAAAATTATATCTTTTCTAGCTAGGACTAATGGTCATAACCATTTAGAGGATTGTCAAGGCTGATGACTGTCTTCAGAAGTTTGGGACCCATCCCTATCCTTTGTGCTTTCCCCACCAACAGAGTACATACTTTAACATTTGATGAGCAAAGGAAGTCTTTTAGAGAAAAAGCACTACAGAATGGTGAGGACATTGGCAGAAGAGGGTTATGTGTAGACAGCATGGCCAGAGTTTTCCATCTCTAAAATCAGATAGATGTATGTTTATATTCCAACTCTTCCATTTCCAAGATATGTGATTTTGACAATATTTAAAAAAAAAATTCCCTAAGCTGTAGATTTCTTAAAGAACAGAAAGAACTATTTTCTCTTCAGTCATTGGCCAACTACCCCACGGTGGTTCAGAACAGGATATGCTTGGTGTTTACTGTGTCTGTTGCAGAAAAGTTTCCCTGGTATTCTAGCCCCTTTACTGAAACTGTTCAGGAAAATATCACTAATCAAAGAAACTCAAGAAATCATCCATACTGTCATCATCCGAGCATTAAGGAGCCTATTAGTATTTGCTAAGGCATCTGTCTTCCCAGATTTCACACATGCCATGCTGGCACTGGAAAAAATAGAAAACACATGGATAACCTAGAGGGCATGGACACATAGTTATACACAATCCTTCTTAACTCCCTGGGATGGAGCTACTTGTATATTACTTTACATACTCATAAAGACACACCTAATAATTAATATTAATTAAAAAGGAATTAAAGAGGAACTGTTCTGGGGCAATGCTGAAGAGGTATCTATGTACAGATCTCCCAAAATGATAGTTTGTGGTCATTACCATTTTATGAAGAAGTAAGAAGCAAGAGTTCACTAAGGACTCAAACTAACCCCTACACTGATCCAAGGAGCAAGCTGTGACAAAAAAGTATATTTTCTCCTAAAAAAAGAGAGGAAGGATGAACTTTTTTTCCAGTTGATAAAATTGGACATCTAATATGTCCAAAGCACTCTGTTAGACAATCTGGGTGGTACAGAGTTGTGTAAAACACAACCCTTTTTCTCAAGAACTTAATTAGTGGATGTGACAGAGTCCCAAATAACTATAGTTCCAGATAAACTGGGGGTAAGCCTCAGTTACTGGTTGGAAGTTCAAAGGGGAGGATGACTCTTAGATTACTCTTACGAATACAGGAACACTTGAGGAAGTAAGTGACATTTGAAACAGGCTTTCAAAGATGATAAAATTTGGAGAAAGAAGTAGAGGAGAAAAAAAAAAAAAAGCTCCTTCTCAGTAGGAGGGACCAGTGACGACAAAGGCAAAGGGCAAAGACATCTGGGGTGTGATTAAAAAATGACAAGTTTAGTTTTCTTCAACAGGGGAGTTATAAGATGGGACCGAAAGAGAAATCTAAAAAGACAGATTATTTTGAGCATATAGGGAGCATTGGATGTTAGGCCAGTGAGTTTGTTCTTTAAATTAATAGGGAATCATCTTTCATTGGGAAACACTGAGGACTGTAAACACTGAGGACAGGAAGAGATGTGATAACCACCAGTGTTGTAGTCATCATCATTTGGGTGAGGTATATGGCAGTGCTCCTCAACTCTTCCTGCATCGTTGCCCCTTTAATAAGGAGGCTTCTTAGAGATATCTGCTTGATTATTCCACAGGTTTCCCATTTGGTCATGTTCATCGAGAGGTGAGCTATTACATCTTATTTCCATCATTGGTCAGGATATTCTTTTCTTATCTTCTTTAATTTCCTTTGGTGTGTTTGAGCCTTGAGTAGCTGTTGAGATAAAGCAATCCAATATCATTGGGTACTTGGTGAATATTTATCACTGGAGTAAAATTGCAGAAAGCTAACTTTCTTTGCTTTGAACTCAAGAGCTGTATAATGTTTGAATCAGATGTTTTTAAAAAAAGAAGTTACCGTTATCACAAAAAAAATCATAACAAACAGCAGGTTGCAAGCATATTTAGATCATTCTTACCGAAGAGAATAAACATTTATTGCCAACTGTGAAAGGGCAGATTTGATGACTGATGGAAAAATCACACTGCTTTTTCAGTTCATATAAATAATAATTCATCAAAGAAACATGTGTTGATGAGTGCAGCCTGGTTTGAATTTAAACCACAATGCATTCTTGAGAAATAGCTGAAGTACCTGAGCCTCATTTAAAAATCTCTACCACATTATCCAAGTGCATAAATAACCTTTCCTAGGTCGTGAAATGAATCTTCTGAAAAACAGCAAGAATATTCATGCTCAGGGATGAATAGAGGCTGTCTATATTTGCCTTGAGAAAAATACATCTGGATGCCCATGAAAGTCTGATGACTACTTAAGAAATGTGATCTTCACTTTTCCAATAGGTGCTCAACAAAATGGTTTGGAATGAAATGAGTATTTACCAGACACTAAGAAAAATAATAGAGTTGGCTGATCAAATTTCTTTGATAATCATTGCTCAGCAAAAAAGGATAAAGGGTGATATTTTCTCTGGTAAGCATTCCACTCTTGGGCCATCCCAATTTAAAAACCCTCTGTATTGTCGGTGAACTGATGGGATTTGACAAGTGAGTGTGTGAATCTGGTGGCCAGGTGTCTTGGTGTGGGTGAGACAGGAGCTAACAGATCTGACATATGGGAATATTGCTCCCAGATGCTCCCCAAAGGGAAAGAACAACTTGCTTTCAGTGACCTGTCCTTTTAAGATGAGTCTTATGGCAAATGCACTGTGATTAGTGAGCTTTGTGAGAGGAAGCAATGCATCATGGGTGCCATTCTGCCAGAAAAAATAAGCATTTCTAATGGGTTATACCTGATTCCTTAGTAAAAACTAGTGGTCTGTGTCTAGAGGTCATCCAAAGCAAATCAAAGAAGGAAATCTTCAGATGTTGAGGAGATAAGGAAGAAAGGACGCACTAAGGATGTATGGTGTTGATTTTAAACTGAAGAGAAATCAACCAGGCTAAGTCATGTCGCAGATAGTTATGACCCTTGCTGCAAAAGTCTGTGTGGAAAAATGTAACCGAAAGTTGATGTCCATTACGCCAATGCTCTAATATCATGGCTCATTGGCGGTCAGGTCTCAAATACTATCATCATGTCAATTGGAAACAAATATCTGTCTGACAATATTTTTACATTTATATTCAAGAAACTTCAGTACTCAGTCTGAGTTGCATTAAGAAAGCTTTCTCAATTTGTCAGTTGAATAGATTTCTCAGCATTCTTATCTTCTGGACTCTAGAATACAATGTTTGTCTTCATAATTGATTTCATGTTTCTAGATTACACATCCTGAAAATGAAACACAATATGCAGAGCTACACTGGCAATCTCTGGATCCATGCTGGTAATGGAACAATTTAAAGAAAAACAGCTGTACTTTATACTCCCCAGGTTTCAAGGGAACCAGCCCCAAGTTGTGACTTGATGGTCCTCTAATATCCTCTGCCCTGTATCCAATGTCTAATAGGTAAGTTTGATTTGTCTTTTTTTATGATATAAATTTATTTTGTTCCTTCATTCTATTAAGTGACATTATCATTGCTTAGCTGCCAAAAATTAAACATATTAATGTGTTTCTATTTCCCTTTGTTGTTTTTCAGCCTTCTATCTTCTCTTACTACTCTAACACCGAGGAAAGAAGTAACTCTATTCCGTGAAAAATATTTTCTATTGCAAGTTCTGGCAAAATAGGATGGGATAATTTTGATAGTATTTCAAATACTCCAAACTCATCAGACTCATAATTTCAGTTTACATAAACCTGCCTTTTTATTTTTGACACTAGAACTCAAAAAAAAAAAAAAAAAGGAGTATGTCTCACTCCTGGGATTTAAAAATCTGTAATCAATTCAACCTAAGCAGTATTATTTTTGCAAGGTTCTATATTAAAATTTTTGTTGTTTTACAAAAATAAAAAATAAAAAAAGCATTTACAATTTTATTTTCTTTTTAGGAATAAAATACGATCGATTAACTGCCCATAGCACTTCCACATCATGTTTATATTTAGGTTTATATTTATATTCAATTATTTTATATATTAATTTCCCTAATTGAGTTTTCCTTCAAAACTTTTGTCAGTTATCAAATTGTTGTCTTTCAGCTCCAAATCCACCCTTCCCTGCCCTGCTTTGTGAGAATGGAACTGGACCCTGTAAGGATTTTTCCTTCACCAGCATGATCCTAGGCTTTGCCAACAGAGGGCACTAGAGGGACACTGCAAGGTGATTGGGGCAGGCAGCCCCTCCCCTTGTTCTGATCCTCTTGTTAATGGTAGGTGGGAGTCTCCAGTTCCAGTCACATTCTCAGGACACGCTTTCTATAACCAGAGCCTGCTTTGGAGCAACTCTTATGGCCCACATTTGCAATAGCTTCATTTGAGCCCTCAGATCACATCCTCTTTAAAGAGATCTGAATCTCAGTCTTGGGGAGGCCCTAAGTCTTAGGTCCCTTTATTACCTGCTTTTCCTCCGCCAACCGGTAGTTGCTGCTTTTCTGCACTTGCAGATTCTGGACTGCTTGGAGTTCTCTTTAAGTAGCTTCCTCTTAATAACTAACCTTCTTTTACAAATTTCTTTATATTCCTTTTTCCTACTCAAAGTACTGATGTGGTTTCTGTCTCCTGATAGCACCCTAACTGATAAAAAGTTCTTTAAAAGTATTCTAAATTTATGCATGCCTAACCCACCTAAATAATTTTTAAATACTTTGCTTCTGCATTTTCCATGTGAAAAATTCCCTTCAGGTCTTCATATGGTGCTCCACATTAATTAAACCCCTCTGACCAACAATGACAATAATACAAGGGCGTCTCTTCATCTAGCAGGAGAGAGAGAAAAACAAGTAAGTTTTATTATTAAATTGTGATAGATACAGCTATAGAAGAATACACAGGACACAGTGGTGGCTCCCCTAGGTTTGGTGGGGTGGGGGATAGGGAGCCAATAAACTTCACAGAGCAGTTACCACTAAGCTTGAGTGCTCAAGGATGAGAAGAGGGATGGTCCACATAGATGAGGGAGGAGAAGGTAATGCGAACAAAGGAATAAAGTTATGAAGTATCAAGAATATATAATATAAAACAAGGCACACTTGAGGAATGTCACGTAGGTGAGCACTGTTCATACCTAAGGCATGTCTGTATGTGTATGTCTGTGGGAGGGCGCGACGAGTAGAGGAGGGAGCAACATTGAGAACAGTGCACAATAAGGCTGGAGAACAGGCTAAGAGGGACATGGTGTCATGCTAAAAAGTTTGGATTTTATTTCATGGGCAGCTACAAACTCAAAGGACTCAAAGGATATGAAGACTTTAAAGAAAAAGTTAATTAATCTTTAGTTTTACACAGCAAGTATATTTAATCCTTCACTATATAGTGAATACATTCAAATCCTTAGCCTTGCCATGGAGTTAAAAGAGAGGAGATTGTCAAATGGGAAATACCTAACTATTAGCAGGTAAGAAGAACTCAATTAAAAAGGTAAAGACCAAGACATGCAGTGGGGTCTGAAGGCAGGAGAGATTGGAGTAATTAAGAAGAGGGTAGTTTCCACTTGGGCTTTCGGTCACTCAAGGGACTGCATTTTAGGAAAAGCGCAGAATGGGCAATCTTTTAGGAAGGTGGGGAGCATGGCCCTGGAATGTTTTCAGCAGCAGGAGGGAGTTTGAGCTGACAGGGTGGGAGTAATAAAAGAATAGGCTGAAAATGTAGGCTAGAGGTCTGGGATGACAAACCAGCAGTAGTGGGTCTCTACTTAACCTTTCCACAACCAGGCCAATTATTTTATTCCTGCGGAGCTCAGAGCAGCTCCGGATTCTCTCTCAGTCTAGTACTCAGGGAGCCGTTTCCAGTTGGGAGTTTATCCTTTAAGATACATTAAAAGTTTTTGACTGGTAGCTTGTTAATTATAAAAATTTTTCTTGTGTTGTTATAGATAATGAATAGAAGGGAGGATCCCAAAGATGGAAACCTGTTGAAAGAGCTGTTGAAATTTTCTTTTATATGCAAATTACATTTCAGGCATTAAGAGACTCTGGGTTTTCCCTCTGGGTTTGAAAGCTACAGGGAGTGTTTGTATTGAATTTACATTGATACTATCACAGAAAGAAACAAAGCTGTAACACCAAATGTCATAAATCGGAATGTCATGCTGAAAAAACAGTGTTTCACATTGCCATTTCTCCCTTAGGATATGGTTGGCCTCAGAATAGGAATTCAGAAATCTCCCTGCCTGCCTCTTTGCCCCTAAGAAAATAGACACTGGTTCCCCAACCCCCTGATTAAGAAAGAAGCTGGAAGAACATGCAGAAGAGTTTTCAAGACTCTGAGTACCCTGGCCGGAACCCAGTGCAAGAGTCTCCAGAGAAACAGAGGTCCTAGAAGTTTAAAAGTTTGATTATTTTTAAAAAGTTTTACTACCTTCCCAGTAAATATTGCCTTAATTCTTCATTCTTACTAGCAAATTGTCACTTAGCACCCAATAATTCTCTTGTTAAAGCCTAGAGAGTTATTATTTTCAAGGATGGGTGAATTTAACTGCTTTGCTTTCTCCCACAACTTTGCAAAGTATTTCAGGGGACAAAGTTCTTCTCATTTTTTTCTGCCTGAATATATTCCCCTTTTATTGTGAAACATAAAACCTGAACCACTGAGAATCAGATGCCCAAAAAGAGAAAAATGCTCACGGCAAAGTGAGTATTCAGTGGAGACAATCTTACTACCCCATTTCTCGCTAGGCTCTCTAAAGGACACACTAATTCTTCCACCCTTGGAAAATTATTTAACCTCTTCATCTTGTCTCTTTGATTAATAAATGTGGATAATAAAATTTTTACCTGACTCCTTATAGTACCGTCATCAAGAAGAAATAATAGATGTTGAGAGTGGTTTTGAAAAATGCGATGTTATAGAAACCTAAGAAATCCTATTGTTATTCTAATTTTAGTTACACTTATGATCAAGCAATTAAGATGGCGGTGTTGGGAAATATTTGCCAGTGTTATGAGGTCAGGCATCACAGTATGTGCAGTGAATTGTGTATTTCAGTTCTTGCTGTGCTCGTCCGGACACATCAGCCCCCAGATAAATGTTCTGCATGGCTGCGTCTTCATCCTCACTTACTTATTCTGTTCAACAAATACTACTGAATACCTGAAAATTTATTGAATACCAGCAAATATTTATTGGATCCTGAATGCACCAGGAATTATTATAGATACTGGAAATATTGCATTAAGAAAAGAGTACGTGCCTGCCCTCATGCAGCTTATACTCTAATTAGAGGTAACAAAGTTAACAAGTAAATAAAGAGCATGTCAGGTGGTGGTTAGTGCTGTGAAGTAGAACAGAGGGGAACATGAGGCTACTAGACAGGGCTTGGCAAACTCTGGCCAACAAGCCAAAACTTTTTTGATTTGGCCTCCTTTTGTAAACAAAGTTTTATCGGAAATNGCTGTGAAGTAGAACAGAGGGGAACATGAGGCTACTAGACAGGGCTTGGCAAACTCTGGCCAACAAGCCAAAACTTTTTTGATTTGGCCTCCTTTTGTAAACAAAGTTTTATCGGAACNGCCTCCTTTTGTAAACAAAGTTTTATTGGAATGCAGCCAATACTTGTCCACTGTTGCTTTGAGTTAAGTAGTTGAGATAGAAACCATCTGGCCCACAAAGTATAAAATATTCACTCTCTGACTTTACACAGAAATAGTTTAAGGCTTTTGGTATAGGCCATTATATCTAGCCCATTTTAAGGATTTTTAACCTGAGTGAAAGGGGATGCCGAAGGAGGGTTTGTGGGGTAACATGATCTGGCTTATGTTTTAAAAAATTACCCTGGTGACATTGTTAAGCATAGACCTTAGGGTAAGAGTGGAAGCAGGGAGACCAGTTAGATAGTGATTGCATTAGATGAGAGAAATCACTCCAGAGTAGAAAGGATAAGAATGAGGTGAAAAGAATACAATTGATTTCTGGATATATTTTTAAATTAACACAGTGAGAGATTTTGGCCTGAACAACTGGCAGGATGGAGTTGCCATCAACTGAAATACAGAGGCCCCCAGAGGAGCACGTTGAAAATGAGGAATTTGGTTTGTATGTAATAAGTTTGCAATATCCTGTAACCGTTGTAATAGGCCAATGAGGCAGGTGACTGTATGAGCCTGGAATTCGGGGGAGAGGTCTGGGCTGGGGTTAGAAATCTCATAGTTACCAGTATACACTTGAAGTTTAAATGCCATGAGATGGAACAAAATCACAAGACACCACGTCTTCAGCTTTATTGCTCCATTTCATTGTGGCCATTAGTGCCCAGATGCCTTTGTATTTGCTGGACAGATAGAGCTTTATGTTGTGCACATAGTGTGACCCTTGCATATTTATCGATAGTATCTGAGTCATGATCCTGATCCTACTTTCAGCTTAAAGGAAGTGAGGAAGGGAAAATTGGGGGATTTAAAAATGATACGTTGGACTCTGTTTTGAAAAGCAAAAAGCCTGCAAGATGTGTATCTGTTCAAGAGGGTGGGATAATTTGTCCCAGGCATACTTTTTCTCAGAATAGGTAAACACGAGAAAAGAAGAACTTACATTTAGTTAAAGCCTACCATGTCCCAGGGGTTTTACAAACAACAGTTCATTCCACGGCTCCACTCGAATTTGCAAAATTGGGCTGGAGGTACTCCAATATTTCTATCATTTTATTCTTCCAGATGGATATTCAGGGAAGACAGTTTCTGGCTCTGACTGTTTCAACATCTCTTATATCAGAATGAAATTGAAAATAAAATCCCAAATTAATACAAACACATTCCTGGCTTCCAGAAGAGTTCACTTTCAGGTCACTTCTAAATTAACATTCTATTTAATCAGAACAGGTTGGTCCATCCCACTAATTGCTGTTCTCTTTCCAAGGCTAAATACAATTCTATGAAGCATCAACTTGAAGGATATCTGTTATGCAAATTCCCTGGCACTGTAATGATTATTTTTATTTAAATAGGCATAACCATGGACTATGCAAGATCAGGGGACAGTATAAATTGTTCAGCTTTCTAGGTTAAAGGGCACAGATATTATTCTGAGAACAGAAAGAGAGGCAATCCGTTGACTAAGTCATCATCTGGAATTACTCCCCATTGCCAAGAGCCAGGTTTCCTAACCGTGGCACTATTAACATTTTGGACCCCAAACTCTCCACTTTGGGGAGCTGTGCACTCTAGGGTGTTTAGCAGCTACCCTAGCCTCTACCCACTAGCTGCCAATCACAGCCTCCCCTCTCCTAGTTGGGAAAACTTGTCACAAACGGTCTCCAGGGATTTCCAAATGCTTTTGGGGGGCAGGAGTGTTGAGAACCACTGACCTAGAGGGTAGTAAGTTCTCTCTCCTTATGCTGGGCATTGGAAATTCTCTATGGTTTACCTCCAGACCTTTTCAATTTTTTTCCTCCATAAATCTGCTTTAAGATGACTTGTCTATTTATTATCCCCCCTAAAATTTTTCTCCCTCTGGAGTTGGTGCCTTTGTAAATACCCATCCACTCCCCACTTATGAATTTCCATCCCTTTCTTCTAACGAAATGCTATCAGTGCTTATAAACCTGATGAAATCTTTCTTGTTTCGTGAAATTATAGCCTCAAGTCACAGATTCTGGGTGGGGCTAGTCTAGTTCTTCCACTGCAGTTGAGGACAATAAGATAAGAAGGGTTGTTGTTTACCAAGTTCATAGGGGCTACAGGGAGAGCTGGTAGTAGAAGCCCAGAGCCCTGTCTCTTAAATTCACTGTGCTTTCCATTCTACCTGCTTCTCAGATGTCTTTGGTCCCGTTTTATTTTCACCCTTCTCAGAAACTCTCAGAGATTTTGTTCTTATGATTCATTTCAGTAATCAGTGCCCTTCCACACAGTAACATCAACATGTTGTCTTTAATACTTATATGACATATGGGGTTGCCCAACCTGTTCCCTGAAGACACCGTGCACTTTCCCCATGGCTTTGTCCCTCAGTGTAGGATGTCCTTTACCATCTTCACCCCTTCCTTGCTTGTTGAGATCTTACTTAACGTGTATAACTCAGGTCAACTACAGGTGCCTCTGGAAGGTCTTTCAGGATTGTTCTCCTGTTCCCCCCTCTGTCTCCACTGTGCCACTCTGTGTCACTGTGTGTGTGTGTGTGTGTGTGTGTGTGTATGCAAGCACTTTGAAGATCACTGGTACTGAACTGATTCCCTGGGAAATACATCTCCAGATCTTTTCTGTCTATTTCTTCTGCTCTATTAACATGATCAAAACAAATTATTCCCCCTCCTAAATGAATTAATTAAGATGGAGTTACTAATTTGTTCAGCAGACAAATGTAAATTAAATAGAAAAATTGCCTTGGAACATGCCACCATGAAAAAAAAGCATGTCCATTTCTTTTTCTTAATATAGGTTGAATAGCAGATTGAATTATAATTATGTGTATTTGTATGTCTGTTTTTGCCAGTAGGTTATAAACCCTGTGAATGCTGATTTTATGTTTTATTCATCTTCATCACCCAGGGCCCGGAATCTGGAAGTGGGACAGACCCATGATAGGAACTTCATAAATGTTTCTTTATTATATAGAAATGTTTCACTGTTTCTGCACTCCGAGATTCAAAATGAATCATGGTCTAGGGGCTTCCTCCTTTTCCTGAGTCACAGCACATCCCCTGCCCTCACACACCCACGTGTTCTTGCCCCTACATGAGGACATCCACAAAAAAAAGACACAGATACATGTTCACATGTGCACAGACACAGATGAAAGCAGCTGGTTAAAAACTGAACCAACCTTAATCTACCGTATGTCACTCTGGCTAGACAGGAACTATAGCTGGCCCTTGAAAAACACAGGTTTGAACTGTATGGGTCTACCTATATGTTGAATGTTTTCAATAAATACAGTATAGTACTGTAAATGTATATTCTCTTCCCTCTGCTTTTCTTAATAATATTTTCTTTTCTCTAGCTTATAATATTGTGAGAATACAGTATATAATACATATAACACACAAAATATATGCTAATCAACTATTGATGTTATCAGTAAGGCTTCTGGTCAACAGTAGACTATTAGCAGTTGTTATTGAGTCAAAAGTCATATAGGAGTTTTTTTTTTTTTTACTCTATAGGGGTTTAGCACCTCTAATCCCCATGCTGTTCAAGGGTCAACTGTACTCACAGTGGTGAGTACACCACTGTGAGTTCACAATGTGAACCACATTGTTTTATCACATCTTTTGAGCAAAGTTACTAATAAATCAAAATATTGACTTTTTGGGGTCTTCCCTTTTCTAATTTCCCAGGCCCAAGTTTTGATTTAGTACCAACCAAGGGACAATGAAATAACAAAAAGTTGACTAGAAAAAGAAGGGGGGGGTCATGAAAATATATCATATACAATCATAAATCTCTAGTTATTAAATTTTGGTAACTATTTGGTTATATTTATATAACTATTGACAAATATTGGTATAGTCAGTAGCAATGATGATACTTTTATTATCTAATTAAAGTTAATGCTATTTGTAAATATTGGGTTTAGAAGTTGGCAGACTCAGATAGTGTATCTTTAAGGAAAAATAGGACTAAATAGCTTGCAACTTGCTTTCAGGTAGTTTGGGAGGGGAGTTGTGATGACATCTAGTTGATTACACCAACTAGAGTGAAAACAGAACACAAAGGTAAAATTGTCCACTGTAAAGGATATTTTCATTCTTTAAACACATTCCTGTGGCTAAGGCTAAAATGGACCCATTCGAGGTTTTCTTAAAATAGGAATTCTTAGTAATGTCTGAGCAAATGATGCAGTAGATGTCAAAATATGTCAATACATGTCATGACTTCATATTATCTTTTATGGATAATTTTAAAGTAAGCCTCCCCCTGTTTTTAAATGAAAGAGAAAAGTTATCTAATACTCAATAGTGATTTTTATATACTCAGTGCATATATTTACATTATTCGTTCCTTATTTAGGAAAATTTTAATTTAAATATCAACCTGTTGTCTTATGCTTGAAATTAGTAGAAGTCAGGAAAGGATTGATAAGAGATGTTTTCAGTTTGAGTCCTGGATTCTCTTTTGACATGTTAGCATTTTCAAGATTCTTTTTTCTCGTATACAGTTACAGCGCAGACACAACATTCTACTTGACCCAAATTCGAGACCCAGTCCTTTCAAAAGGTTCAAGGAAGGTTGTTTCTTATCTGCACAGGGAGTTAAGGACTGCTTCACTTAAATAGTAATTGCTACTGTTACGGCACCAAGTGTAGGTAATTCTAGTTACCTGTCTTGGCTGGAGAAAAAAGACACACAATGACACAATCTGGGTGAGGTTATCTGGTTCAAGGACTTTTCTTTATTGGGCCCAATGGGGTATTGTTGTTTGGTTCCTTGGTTAATTTGTTTTTCCTCTAGTCATTGTGAAGACCAAAAAGGACTGGGGAAAAAAAAAGAAGGATGGTATTGACAATGTTGAATTCATATGTTGTGTTAGGCATCATGTCAAGTTCTTTACATAAATTATTTTGATTCATAAAAAAATTATGAGTTAGATGTTTTTTTAGTCCCTAAGCCCCAATTGTAAAGATGAAGAAAATGAGGCTCAGAAAGGTTAAGTTATTTGTCTAGGGTCCCAGAGCTAACACATTTTAGAGCTGGGATTCAGTCCATTTTCCTACTATAGCATATAACCCCTCACCACAGGAACACTTAGTCTCACAGAGTGGAATACACTTTGTGTAGTTTACTAAGGGTTAACTTAGGCAAACTTAAGTAGACACATATAGTGTGTGCTGGAGCTGGCTTGTACCAGTTCACAAGAACTGAGTGTTTTTATTTTATTTTTATTTATTTATTTTTTAAAAGATTTTAGTTATCTGAGAGGGAGAGAGAGAGAGAGTGAGAGCGAGTGCATACACAAGCAGGGGAGGGACAGAGGGAAAGAGAGAAACAGACTTTTGCTGAGTGTGGAGCCCCACGAGGGGGCTCCATTCCAGGACCCCGGTATCATGACCTGAGCCAAAGGCAGACACTTAACAAACTGAGCCACCTAGGTGCCCCTGAGTGTTTTTTAAATTGCAGTTGTTTCACACGGACAATAATAAAAATTAAATTCTATAAACTTAAAATCTAATAAATTATATTAAAAACAAAGGTGATGACAACTCAAAACTTATCACTTTTTATTTTTCTATAGTTTACCATTATCACTGCTCTTAGAATTATTTGTGTCTGTTGTGTGTATAAGGTGGAATTACCATATGATGCGTACTACTGCCGGTGTCTTCTCAACTCCACCATAAATGTCCTCACACTGGTAGCTTGAAATTTCTCATGGTAGGAGTGTTTACCCCATGGAAATAAGCGAACACTCTAAACCGGCACCCCCCCACCCCAGGAAAGCCATTTGTCAATAGTCACCAGAGTGCCGCTGTGCACAGCATTTACATTTAATATGAACAGTTCAATTATTTTATGCTTTCTATGTGTGTAAATTCATGAACATTCACTAAGTATTTACTTAGCGCTCACTATGTGCTAGATATTACAATACACGCTTCCAACATCCATCATTTATATCTCTAAAAACAGCTGTAAGGTAGGTATCATAATTCCCATTATATAGACAAAAAACTGAGGTCAAGTACAGTTCTCCCCTGAGGTCACGCAGCTGGTAAGTAGTGCAGCACAAGCTTGATTCCACGTTTTGTGGATCTACGTTTCACAACGCTGCAGCTGTGGCGGCATATTGTGGGGATAGCCCAGGACAGGGTTATGATAAAAAGACAAAAAAACCAAACCAAAACAAACAAAGAATATTTTATTTAAGCCAAGCTTCTTTCTATTTTACTACCACTGTATTCATTGGAATGAATAATCAGCGTGTCTGTTTGAATGCAACACGATAGTCTGAAATGTTGAATAGAAGCGTGTAAGCTAGAAGAGGGGATTAAGGAAGCTGAGGGGACAAAGGACAAAACTAGTGGCAATCTGGACTAGCTGTGTTGTACAGGGAAAATATTTGTAATGTCCTTGTACTGCAAAGCAGACAACACAGTCACCGTTCTGAGCACACAGTATTTCAAATGATACCTTTACCAAGGACAAAAAGAACTGATGGCACCTGTTTTGATTTGATTAGGCTATGAGATGCCCACCTTATACTTTGTAGTAAAGAGTTAAGACTTGTTTTTTCTTTTTTTTTTTAAGACTTCTTTTAAAAAAAAGACATTTTAGAGTGGTTTACGGGGAACCTTAGTTTTCACCATTTCAACAAGCAGTTGTATAGCTCAGTAGCACAAACTACAGAATCTCAGAGGTCTAACACCCCGGAGGGAGCACAGTTTCTTTTCTGCTCACACCTAAATCTGATGCAAGTCAGGTGTGAGGAACTCAGTGGCTTTCCAGCCTCTCTCAGGGATCCAGCTGCTTCCATTTGCAATGACTCCATTTCGCAGTTCTTTACTTCCAGCCAAGGAGTCAATGGAGAATTCACATCTCTCTTATGTTCCTGCGACGGAACTTTCATTCACAGTCTTATCCATGAGCTCTCTGTCACACGGCTACAACCTGACTGCAAGGGAGACTGCCAAATGCACATGGCTAATTGGTGCCAGAGACCAGCTCCTCCATGTTACCTAGAGTCTGCAAAGATTTCTCTTATTCCGCCCACTCTTACTTTCCTCTCTAGTCAAAGTGGATTTGCCTGCCAGACACACCAGAAGAAATGAAGCATGACTTATTAAGAATATATCTGTTCTTCATCCTAATGGCAAGATTTAGACAATACAATTCGAAGTCAGGCTGACAGAATAGTTAGTGTGGTTGTGGAGCTGTTTTGCGAGCAGAGCCTTCTCTAACAAAAAGACTATCAGATTTCTCATTATATTTGCTCCTTGGCATTTAAATTCAGGAATTCGAGAAGAACACTGGAGAAATCTATCATGGCATTTTCATACTGTAGCCACTAAACCATTTGGTTGCTAAAACTTAATTTCCTTCTTTGTGTACTTTATGTAAACTTTTTGTTTTTTTAATTGGCCACGTTAATATTTTATTGACATATTTAATTTTCTTTCATTTTAGAGGGCTTTTATACATTGTCTCCTTGGAACTCCCGAGGCTGAGTGTAAAATTTGTCCTTATACATTAACGTGCAATCTTCAACAGCTTCTCCTCCAGAGAAGCTGAATAATCATTAAGTATTAATGTGGAGTTTCTGTGACCCATTTCTAATCTCTGCTTCAAATTTCACACCAAACACAGCTAAAAAATAGAGAATGATTTGCTGTGAACCGAGGGGGTTCTTAGGACACGGGACCCTCAAAACTAAAACTAGGGAAGTTCCAGGCAAACCACGTTAGTCACCCTATGAGTGTTTCCCTTGAAAGACAGATTTGGTTCCTTCTAACAGACTTTGTGTTTCTCTATCAGACCCGCTCCTGGTCCTACAAGTGGAGAAAAGATACTGATGCAGTATCTTAGGCATCTACAGGGAAAGAAAACAAAAACATTTTATCCAAATGGATTCATGATAAAGGTGTTTGGGGCAATGGAGTTTTCATGTTGGGAGAGAAGATTCACTGTAAGTAGTCTTGGTGGAGGGTGTATCCAGTTTTCACAATCAGGTCTTTGTACCTAAATGGTTTCTTTCTTGATTTTTTTTTAAAGATTTTATTTATTTATGTGACCGAGAGACAGCCAGCGAGAGAGGGNGAGAGAGGGAACACAGCAGGGGAGTGGGTGAGGAAGAAGCAGGCTCCCAGCGGAGGAGCCCGATGTGGGACTCGATCCCGGATCCCAGGATCACGCCCTGAGCCGAAGGCAGACGCCTAAGGACTGCATTACCCAGGCACCCCTCTTTCTTGATTTTAGATTAAGATATGTAAGGAATTGNTTTTTTTTTAAAGATTTTATTTATTTATGTGACCGAGAGACAGCCAGCGAGAGAGGGAACACAGCAGGGGAGCGGGTGAGGAAGAAGCAGGCTCCCAGCGGAGGAGCCCGATGTGGGACTCGATGCCGGATCCCAGGATCACGCCCTGAGCCGAAGGCAGACGCCTAAGGACTGCACTACCCAGGCACCCCTCTTTCTTGATTTTAGATTAAGATATGTAAGGAATTATTCTCTACCACTTATTCCAATTAGGTCTTGAAACTAGTAATTTTTTTTCCACAACAAAGAAGATAAACAACACAGAGAGAAGAACTTTTGACCTGGTAAAAAGCTTATGCCGCCCAAACGTCTCCCCTTTGGATGGTAGCTGGTGTATGTCAGTTATCTTCTTCAGTGAGTGGCCTCAGCGAGTGAGGAGAAAGGTGAGAAGACTGGTGTGACATTTAGAAGTTATGACTTCAAGTTTTCCTCAGGCAAACAGGCTTTGCTTTTCACCTGTGGCCTCTTCTCCTCACCTCCTTGTTAGGGTAAAAATTTGCATCACCCTAGAATATTCTGTCCCTGATATGGAACATAATAGGGCTTTGTTGCTTTCACCACCCTCCCTGGCACTGCTCTGTAGAAAATCACTGGCATACTATTTTCCCTCTGCAAACATGTGGACCCAAGTTATAAAGATAAAATAAAATGTCAAATGAAGTCATGAGAAAGTCTAATTCACCTCTAAACAATGAACAGGGGAAAGAAAAGTGAAATTTTATGGAGTGGTTTGTGAGCCCTTAGGTATTATTAAGTCAGACTGAGAATTAAGTCGACCTAGGAGAAGGCCAACTTGAGACAGATCGAAACAGAGAGAACGTGAAATAGTGGACAACACACCAGGGACCAAGGGAGCTGGTCAGGCTGATGGCATTTGCGACCCTGCATCTAGTGGAGTCTGACCTACCCCTTGAACCTTTTCAGATAGTGTGATCCCATTTCCCCCTTTGGTGTCTCATGCCAGTTTGCTTTCAAAAGGATTTCTGACTGACAGGCTCTCTGAGGAAAGGTTGCATTTTAATTGTTTACATTTGCATGGCTCCCCAGGACTGGGGGGATCTTGAGTGACACCATCTCAATTTTGTTCCTTTGCAATGCAAATTCTTATTTATTTGTTTACTCAAACAACAAATACACATGTGTATTGAGAGCTTAGAAGTAGAGACTATGGGCAAATGCTCTGGCCAACCAACTGCCTAAACACATACCATTCATCAGCTTTGACTTTGAGACTGACCCACACCTCAGGCACCTGATTGATATGAAAATTGTTTTAAGGATTACATTGAGTTGCACTTGTAAAATATAACATTGAGAATAGCGGACATTTTGCAACTTGTAGCTATCATTAAAATTGGTATCAGTTCTATTGTTATTTTTGATATGTCAAAAATATTCTGCTAGGTGTTCCATGATAAAAATAGCAAAGAGTAGGAGATAGGTAACTTTACAAGGAGCTGCCTTTGTGGATTGTAGAATAAACACACATATACTTAATGGGTCACGGGACATCTTAAAATAGGGTATTTAAAAAAATATTTAGGGTGTTTTGTATTAAAAAACAAAAGTTTCCAAAATGTATTCATATATGAGCTATGTAAGCAAAAAAGAATACACACAACACATAACGCTTACCATTTTAAAACAATCATATGCCCTTATTTTTTTCCTTAAATATAGATAAATTTAGCACATGATAGTCATTGCTTTACAGCTTTAATTTTTTATTTAGTATCCACACTGTGACAGACGGGTGCTGCAATTTTTATTAAAAGCTGTATTTCGTTTATTGAAAGTCACCTGATTAGTATAACCTGTATGCTCCAGGTGACCATTTGGGTTGTAGCTGAACTTAGGCTGTTATAGGCAATGCTGCGATGTCATTTTCTATGCATATCATTTGCATATATACAAATATAGCTCTTGAAAATGATGTTGCTCTGTGAGTGCATGCATTTGTAATACGGATAATTATGGCTCACCCGTCCTCCATAGGGCATCCCACCAATAATGCAGGAGGATGTTTGCTTGCTGATAGCATCTCCAATAGTCTAAACGAAATTTCAAATACTTTCCATTTTGTTAGGTAAAAAATTGTAATATATTATAGGTTTAATCTTTATTTCTCTTTTTGCAGGTGAAGTTGAACAACTTTTGATGTTTAAGAGCCATCGTATTTCCTTTGGTGTGAACTGTACTCTGGTCATTTTTCTACTGAATTACGGATTTTGTCCGTTTTTAGAAGTACTTTATAAATTCAGGAGATATGCACTTAGTCTATGATAAAGTGGCAGATTTTTTCCTTCTTCTTCCTCTTCTTCTTGGTCATGTAGTTTTTATTTTGTAATACATTTATAAATCTTTCTTTTTATGACCTATGGATTATTTCAAGTCAGTTAGAAGATCCTACCTCTTTAGGATTATCACGGCATTTCCCCACATTTTCTTCTAGTATTCACATTCAAATTCTGATGCACTGGGATTTAACCTGATGCACAGGGGGAAGGACAGCACATATCAATACAATTTAGTGAATTGCACATTTATTATACAGTGAATTACCATTTGCATTTGGGTCTATTCGAGAACTTTCTATTTTGTCTCATTAGTCTTTCTTTGTCTATGTGTCACTGTAAAACTGTTTTAAATGCTAAATATTTAAAATCTACTTAAACATTTAGTTAGTCTAGTCCCAGCTACTTTCCTTTTCTTTCAGAGTTTTTCTGACCCCCTTTGCTTGTCTAATTTTCTATGGAAACTTTGAAATCTTCTTGTCTATTCCCATCCTTCCCCACCAGGTTGATATTTTCGTTGGAATCCCATTAAATTAAGATATTAACTTTGGGAAAATCATATCTTTATGATGCAAAAATGTTCTGTCTTTCTTTGCTTAAGTCTACTGTGGGATCTTTCAGTGCTTTAAAATTTTGCTTCATGTAGGTGTTAAGCATTTCTTGTTAAGTTTATTCCTAGATATTTTTTATTTTGTGTTGCTTTTATAAGTTGGCGTGGTATCTCTTGGGCTTTCTAAACATGTAATTGTAGATCTACAAATAGAATTTGATTCTCTATATGTTGAAAAAATTATTTTAAAAATTATACACTTCTAAGCTTTTTCTCTGTTTTGGTCAGTGCCTCTAGCACAATTCTAAATGATAGATGGGTTAAGGGAATCTTTATCTTATCCCCAACCCCATATAAATGAATTGGATGAACAGTCTCTGCAAGACTGTCATTGTTTCTTTTTTTTTTTTTTAAGATTTTATTTTATTTATTCGACAGAGATAGAGACAGCCAACGAGAGAGGGAACACAAGCAGGGGGAGTGGGAGAGGAAGAAGCAGGCTCATTGAGGAGGAGCCTGATGTGGGGCTCGATCCTATAATGCCGGAATCATACCCTGAGCCGAAGGCAGACGCTTAACCACTGTGCCACCCAGGCACCCCGACTATCATTGTTTCTAATACTGGAGTTTCAAGTCTGCAAGACCAGCAGCCAGGAAGGAGATATGATGTAAAGAACGCAGAGCAAGGACAAGCAGGACCCCCCAAGAATGATCTGGAACCCATGAGGATGAACTGAAACACGTGTTGATTCTTAGAGATCCTGGCATCCTTCACCTAGGAGCTGCACCTCAGAACCCAGGAGTCAGAGAAGCTAAAGGATAATCCAGGAGAAAGTAAAGCAGTTGCACTCCTGGCTACTGCCCCATGCCACTGAGGTGAGCCAGTACATCAGGAGAATGAGTGTGAGCTGCAGAATGGGTGCTGCGTCATTCCTGCCCTTCAGATCTTACAGAAAAACCTCTGTGGCCCACCTTAACTAGAAACCTATACAGAACAGAACTGCGGGAAATCAGTTCAGTATAGACAAGATCACGTACTACAGATGCTTCCATATCTTGGCTATTGTAAACAATTCTGCAGTGAACATAGGGGTGCTTATATCTTTCTAGTTAGTGTTTTTGTTTTCTTTGGGAAAATATTAGTGGAATTACTGAGTGGTATGGTATTTTTATTTTTAATTTTCTGAGGAGCCTCCATACTGTTTTCCGTGGTGGCTACACCAGTTTACATTTCCACAAACAGCGCTCCCTCTGCTCCACATCTTTTCCAAAACTTGTTATTTCTTGTCTTTTTGATGCTAGCCATTCTGATGTGAGGTGATACTTCCTTGTGGTTTTAATTTGCACTTTCTTGATGGTGAGTGATGTTGAACATCTTTTCATGTGTTTGTTGGCCATCTATATGTCTTCTTTGAAAAATATCGATTCGGGTCTTCTGCCCATTTTTTATTGGCTTATTATTTTTCTTTTCTTTTCTTGTGTTAGTGGTTCCCTTTTCTGTTTTCATACCTGTGCCATATATATACCAACCTCTAGCCTTATTATTTTGTGAGCAACTTTAGATCAAGGAGTATATTCTTTAATTTCATATCTCTGGGGGTTATTATCAATATATATTATAAATATCAGGTATACCAATAATGTTTCTTGAATGAAAAAAAAAAAAGTTAAAAGTTCTATTTGCCCAGTGAATTTTCTGAGCCTGGTGAATAAATAAGGCATCTGCCATTTTCATGTTTTATCTGTGTTTTTATCCTTTCTTCTTTGGGTATATTTGCTTTCTGGAGTTTTTTTATCATTCTCACTGGTAAGAAAGTTCCTGATTCATTTGCCCTTTGGAAGCTAGCCCTTTTCTCTTTGATTTGTGTCATACAGCCACCTGTGTTATTACTTATTCAGTTTTTTAGCCTTTGATTACATTATGTATTTTGTTTTCTTTTTTGATAGCAATTCAGAGTCATTCAGGCTGTTTTCTATAAGCATTTCCACCCACTTACAGGATCTCATATTGAAGTTACTTCCTGACACCTGGAAATATATATTTACCATCTATCTTTTAATGTGCATCTAAGACTGTTTCTCTACCAAACTCAGGAGACAATTAAGTAAAACTATTCCCTGTGAATCCTTCTAAATATTTGAAAGGGAAAAACAAATAGACCACCTCTCATTCTGCAGTTATTTAATCATTGAAAACATGTCAAGTGGGCATTATGTGTCTGATTCTAAGCTAGGAGCTGTAAGGGACACAAAGAGAAAAACACAAGGCCTTACCCTTTGGGAACTATCACTGTGGAGGGGAACAAAGTAAATATGATACAAGGCAAAGTGAAAAAAAAATGTTACACAGTCTATAAGAACTCAATGAAGTAGTGTGAGAAGAGAGATTCCATTTGACCTGGGACTTGGGAATAATTCAACCTGGGCCACGAATAATGGGTAATAATTTTAAAGATGGAAACATGATATCCAAAGGAGGAAACAATAAAAGTATGGAAGTCTCTGCTCTTGATTCGGTGCTCCATTTTTGATATAGTGAGTGGACAGTGTAGCTATTAGAATAACATGCATAGAGGGACATGGTGGAAAGTAAGATCAGATAGCATATTGTTCTCTATGGCTGCTGTAACAACTACAAACTTCGTGTCTTAACACAAATTTATTGTTCTGTAGGTTAGAAGTCTCACATGGCTCCTACTGAGCTAAAATTGAGGTGCCAGGTGGGCTCTTCTTTCTAGTGGAGAAGCTATTTACCTTTTCTAGCTTCCAGAGGCCCCCTTCCTCCACCTTCAAATCTTCACGATCACGCTTCCATAGTTGCATTTTCCTCTGATCAAAGCTGAGAAAGGTGTCTGCTTTTATTTTATTTATTTATTTATTTATTTATTTATTTATTTATTTAGGTGTCTGCTTTTAAAGATCCATGTGATTAGTTTGACCCATCTGGATAATACAGCATTATCTTCCTATCCCGAGGTCCTTAATGTAATCACATCTGTAAAGTCTTTTTTGCCACGTAAGGTAACATTCACGGGTTTCAGGGATTAGGATGTGGACATTTTAGGGGACCATTATTCTGCCTACAACAGGTGGCTTAAATCAGATCATGAAGGGAATTAGCTGAACATGATCTAGCAACATATTTCAGGCTCGGTAATATGAAGTATTATCCTAATGACAGCAGATGCAGTGAAAATAGGGGAGAGCGGAATGTTTGAAATAATCAAAGCTAAATATCATTGGACACTGTGACCTTACGGACAATCAAATTGTATTCAAATGATGTGCTCAGCCTTTGCATTCACTTATATATCTACTACCATCATTTGCAGACAAATAAAGGAGTAAGATTTATAATGTGTATATCAATTTGAGTCTGTTTTTCTCTGCTCCCTCTAATGCCATTATTGATACAAATGCCACTCTGAGTGTCTTTGAACATTTTTTTTTCTTCTTTTTAACATTTACGTCGTCAAATAACTTTTTACAAATACATAGAAATTTTTGTTAAATTTAATTTGGCTCCACAAAGTCACTTTTGAGGAGATAATTTATAAGTACTCACATTATACGAGGCACTCAATGTCTTTGTTCTTTAATTAATTAATTAAACAGATATTTAAGAATCTACCGTGTACCAAGCACTGCTTAGCTGCTGGGAAGAAAGTTGCACTTCTAATAGAGGTGATAGACAATATTCAAGATCCACCGAGTGGACTAAGAAGTATTTTAATTCTTCTTCTTTTTTTTTTTTTTTTAAGATTTGATTTATTTATTTTATATAGAGAGATAGCCAGCGAGAGAGGGAACACAGCAGGGGGAGTGGGAGAGGAAGAAGCAGGCTCCCAGCAGAGGAGACTGATGCGGGGCTGGATCCCAGAACGCTGGGATCACGCCCTGAGCCGAAGTCAGACGCTTAACAACTGGGCCAGCAGGCGCCCCTAAGTAGTATTTTAATTCTAATTTTTATTATTTATTTATTGCTTAAAACTATTTATTTATTTATTTATTTATTTATTTATTTATTTATTTATTTCAGAGAGAGAGCGCGAGCGCGTGCACGCACGTGTGTGGTAGGGAGGGGCAGAGGGAGAGAGAGAATCTCAGGCAGTCGGCCTGCACAGCACAGGGCCCAACCTGGGGCTCCATCTCACAGCCCTGAGATCATGACCTGAGCTCAAATCGAGTGGAATGCTTAAAGCGACTGAGCCACCCAGGCTCCCCCTAAGTAGTATTTTAGACAGTGATACAGAATAAAATAGAGCAAAAAGGGCAATTTGAAATGTTAGGGTTTTGGAATTTCTGATGCGGAAAGTCACTGAAAAGGTGGCGATAGGAAATGAGGAAGAAGCCGCAGTTGGCACAGTTCGAATCTGAAGCTGTGTTTGATCGGTAGGGGTTCTCCGGCCGCTGGGTGCCACCTCTTCCTCTGCAGCTCCTGGCCACTTTCAGGGAATGCTGGAAGGGCTGTGGGAGAGGCAAAGGTGCATCTGACCCAGCTCTGCCCTCCAGGAGCTTACATGGACGGATGACGGGGCTCACATCATCGTGATCCAAGATAGGAAATTATTTCTAAGCACCGCAAGGGATCAGGGAAACTGAGACGCGTTTAAGTAGAGCTTCTGGTTATCACCAAGAATGGCAAAGAGCCAGAAAAGAATGTGATCCTACAGAATTCTAAAATCACTCGCTCAGAGGAGTAGCGGGGCACAGTTCCTTTTCAAATTTTGTTTCTTTTATTATCAATATGAAGCAAGAACCTAAAGCAAATGAGAGAAGAGCAAGTTCCCACACCACATCTCATACCATAGTCCCCCGTCATCCTTGGTTTTGCTCTCCGCAGTTTCAGTTACTCTTGGTTAACCGCCACAGGGCACTAGATGATCGCCCTTGTGCCGAATCGGCGGAGGGTCAATATTGCCTTAACTATACGTCACAACGCGCGCCGCTCACTTCATTTCATCATGGAGGCATCTTACCACCTCGCGGCAACGCAAGAAGGGTGAGTCCCGTTCAATAAGATATTTTGAGAGAGAGACAACACTCATGTAATTTCTATTCCAGTATATTGTTGTAATTGTTTTATTTTATTATTCGTTACTGTTGTTAATCTCTTACTAAACCTAAACTGTAAATTAAACTTTATCATAGGGGTATATGTATAGGAAAAAAGATGGTTTAACTGCTGTTTCGGGTGTCCGCCGTTTTGGAGTCTTGGAATATATTTCTCATGGATAATGAGGGGCTACTGTACTTGCATAATCTGGGGCATGTGAGTGAAGAGGAGTCAGGTTTTTCACTACTTTGGGGTAGTTCCCTCTACGTGCAGCCGGCTCCCTGTGTGCACTGGCAGCTAGAGTCTGCCGTTTGAAAACACAGGACCCCTGTCTGGCATCTTATTCCTGACGTCCTTGCCTGTCAGTCAGCCTTCAGCCACCTGGGTTCTTTCCATTATGTTTTTGTTCCTTGTAATAAAGTGGATTTTCTTTCTTTGCGAATGAGCATAAAGGTACCCAGAAAACAAACCAGGTGCCCATTTGCCAGGCTCCAGCAAGCAAGCATGCAGATGAGGCCCAGCCTCTCCTGTGGGTTTCCCAAGAGGGAAATGCTGCTGCTGACATGAATAGCAGAGGCCAGACAATGATTCTAGGGAAGATAAACAGGCTTCTGATTCCCTCCTGACGGCTCCGCTCCTCTCCTCAATGACCGATCCCGGAGCAAAAGGTCATGGGGATAATTCTGCACCTGCAGCCTGGGAAGGCCAGGCTCAGTCCTTGCAAAGAGCTCTCTCATAATTGATGCTAATTATTATTGAGCCAAATGCACCCTTTTATTGAGGGGCAGGTGGGAGGCTCTGTTACTGTCAAGGCGATTCTACCAAGGGCAAGTATAGAATTCCTTGCACAGATGTACATATACCCAAGAAGCCCCAAGTATTACATACAGGCTGTTCATAAAGAGAATATCATTAGAAATTCTGAAGTTCTGTAATGGGATGGTCAGGACTCAGGTGAATGACAAGTGCTGCCCACTACCCAATGCCAGAATATTGAGAGGAGAAGCATGATTTATTCATCAGGGCTTGAACTCCACTGCTGGGCCTCTGGGCCGGTTGTGAGATTTTGCACCCTGCCATCTGCACTCTGAGACAGCTTAACAACAACTTTGGAGACCTTGGAATCCTCTGGGGATTTGCTTCCATGGACATCCCATCTGCTTACTGGTGACTTTAATGGGAGGACAGGCCCAGTGAGGAGAATGAAGAACAGAGGAAATGAAAGGAATCTCACCCAGCTGTAGGTAAAGCAGGACTGGATTTAGCTGACTGCCAGAGTCCATGTGGGGACTTTCCCTTGACATTAACCGCTCCCTGGTTTGGAGAAGAGTTTAAAAGAATGTTGTGTTTTCTTGCTTCATCCATCATTTCTACTTTTTGCCTCCTTGGATTATAACTTAATAGTTTTTAAAGGTTGCTTTTACATGTCCAAATGGCATTGCAAAACTGTGTAAAGTAATACATTGTACTCAAATTTACAATTTGATTCCCAATTCTGATTGTTTTATTTGTAAAAACACAACTGTACCACTTAAGCCAACCATTGATTGGAGGAAAAATAATCTAAATGTTATTCACTCATTCATAAGAGAATTATTGCAGTTATGCTGTGTTCTGGGCATTTACTCTGGGTTCTGATACACCGATGAGGAGGGCCTTATCCTTCTCATTATTTTTTTTCCTGTAGTTTAAAGATGTTGCTCAACTATTTTTTAGCTTGCATTGTTTCCAGTGACACACCAACTTCCATTCTTATTTTTGTTCCTTTAAATGCGATGGGTCTTTCTCTCTGGTTGCACTGAAGATTTTCTCTTTATTAAGGTTATAAGCAGTTTAATTATGTTAGGCCTTGGTGTAATTTTCTTCAGGTTTATTGTGCTTGGATTCCTTGAGCTTTTTGGACCTGTGGGTTTATTGTTTCATCAAATTTGGAACATTTTTGCTCATTAATTCTTCAAATGTATTTCTGCCTCCCATTCCCCACTCAGGCACTCCAATTACACATATATATTTAAAATTGGTTTGCTGATGCCCTATTCACTTTTTTGTTTTGGGGGGGTTGCTTTCTTTTTCTTTTTTGATAGTTTATATTGCTGGGTCTTTCTATAAGTTCACTAAAAAATTCTTTTTCCTACAATTTTTAAAAAAATATTTTATTTATTTATTTGAGAGAGAGAGAGAGAGAGAGCACAAGGAGGGGGAGCTGCAGAGGAAGAGGGAGAAGCAGGCTCCCTGCTAAGCAGTGAGCCAAGACAGGGCTTGATCCCAGGACCCTGGGATTATGACCTGAGCCAAAAGCAGACACTTAACCGACTGAGTCACCCAGGCACCCCTACAATGTTTAATGCATTGTTAATCCTATCCTTCAGACACTGTGCTTTTCATCTCTGGAAGTTCTCTTTTTATACACCTTCCATGTCTCCTCTGACGTGTGCATGCTTGCTTCTACTTTTTTTGAATGCATGGATATAGTTGTTATAACTTTTATGTCCTTATCTATTAATTTTATCATCTGTATAATTTCTGAGTCTGTTTCCATTAATAAATATTTCTCCTCCTTATAAGCTTGCTTCTTTACATGTCTGATAATTTTATATTAGATGCAGATATTATAAGTTTATCTTTTTGAGTAAGGACTATTTCTTGGATGTTTTGTGGTGCAGCTAAGTTACTTGGAAGCATTTTGATCCATTCAAGGCTAGATTTTTGTTTTGTTAGATGGGACAATAATGCCATTTGAGCTCAGGCTAGTTTTTCTCTACTACGGAGGCAATTCCCTTCTGAGTACTTAATGCCCTATGTATTATGGAAATCCTCACTCTGGTTGATGGGAACATGGACTATTCCTAGTCTTGTGTGATCTTCAGTATTGTTCCAACTGCTTTGATGGTTCTTTCCCCAGCACAGGCATGTGCTGATCAGTTCTTAGTTGAAGATTTGAAGAGAACCTTCTGTAGGTGTCCAGAGCTTTCTCTCCACTCTGGTACTATGCCCTGCAAATTCTAGCTACCTTGGCCTATCTGTATCCTCAGCTCTGTCCTTTCAATTTTGAACCTGCTTCTGAATTACCTGCCTGTTCAAATGGAGATTCTGAAGCCACCCATGCCAACTGGATTGTAATATTTGGAGTTGAAGCTCAGAATTCTTCAGGCTCATAAGTTCTCAAGGTGTTTATTTAATAATATTGACTTCTGAGAACCACAGCCCTGATGAAGCCTTTCTTAAGGTTTATTCTGAAGGTCAAATCCAGCAGCCTTCTCTGAGTCTTCAGTCTCCTTGACTTTGCCAGAGATACAGCCATGCTCATGCTCTTCTCTGGGATATCCTCAACATTATAATGTATTACAACAGGCGTTTCTCAGTTATCCCAGCTCAACAATCACTCACATATTGAGCCATGGAGAGGAAGAACTTGGTCTGTGGTTGAGAGACCCAAGGCCTAGACTGGGCAATGCCACTGACTTGCTCCTTTACAGGATGTCTAGATTTCTGTTTCCCGTCTTCAAAATGAAAAATAATAATTAAATCTATCTTATCAGGTGGTTGTAATGATCAAATTAAGCTGGACGTAATGCACATACGTAGTCTAAAGATCTTTCAACTTTTCTTACATGTGTTTCATCTCTTGGTCCTTTCCTTCTGCATTCCAAGAGTACCCCTCAGGGACATATTCCAACTTATGTATTTTATCTTCTGCTGTGTCCAGCATACTGCACAGCACATTTATTGAATTGTTTTTGTTTTTCTAAGATCTCAAATTGTTTCTTTTTCATAGAATCCTGTTCTTGTCTTATGGATGTGTTATCACCTAGAACATGCTGACAATATGAATTACACCTATTTATTGTATAGGTTCTGTCTTCTTTCAACTTGGTTGCCTCGGGTGTTCTTTTCTTTGGTGAATATGATGCTTCTTTTTTGTGGTGTTGATTTTCCTCAAATTTTTGGTAAATTTTGATTGTTCCTATTTGCATGTGATAATCAATGTTTAATTGTTTGTGAATATATGTTTTGATTAAAGTAGGCTTCTCTAGAAATGTATGGGAAGATGGTTGTATGGTCTGCCAGATTGTGAAGGTTCTTTCAGAGTGTAGGAGCTCCCTATTCATTCCATGATCTTTAATTAGTTGGGGAACTGCTGTACTTATCTAGGCCCAATATTTATTCTGGGAATCTTTTATACCAAAAATATATACTTCAGAAATCCTGTATTTCAGAAGGTCCTTTAGCATGGGAGGCTGAAGTCTATTGCTCTCCTTGTTTATTTCTTTTCTGGTTTCCTTCTTGAGGATGACATTTCTTTAGACTTTACTCTGTTTTTCTTTATACTCCCATCACAGTGCTAAGAATCCTGTCCTTGAAGATCTCTCACTTTTTAAGGACCCAGATTTTCTTTGGAGGTAATTAAAGAAAGGATATTTGGAGGAATCAGCTACTGCCTGTTGCTTAGTGTAAGTGGGCATAACAGGCATCAAATTGGGCTAGTTATTCAGAATATGGCACTTTGATTATTCTGACTATTTCCTAAGTTTCTACTGTTTGTTGACTCTGAGCTTTGTTTATATGTGCAATTGCTTTTAACAGTAATTTCTCATCTGTGTGTTTCAGACTATTGTTTTCTCTGATTTTGTTTCCCTGACATTGTAACTCCATCTGCTTCCTATCTTTCAGGAATTCCTCAAAATTTCCCAGGAACTGGTGGCATTCTTTCTGTTTATCACTGTTGCTGTGTATTTGTTCCTTTAAAAGCATTTAAAGATGTATGTGCTTAGCACCCATCTTGAAAGAATCTTTATTGTACTACCTCTACTTTTAATAATCTAAGAAAAACAAGTGGTTAAATATGTTTAAATATTTAGTATTGATTTTAAATATATTCTTGGAGTGATTTAAATATATTCCCAGAGAATGGTTTTTCTAGATGTGTCCCCAAATTTTGAATGTGCAGCTTATTTAAAATTTGTAACCATGTTTACATAGTTGCTTTATAGAAGACCTTTTGTCTGATCTCATAATTGGTTGATAAACTGAAAAGTTTGTTGAAACAGGGAATTATACAAATGATACACAAATATATTTTATTTCAATGTAAATATATACACATACATTCTTGTAGCAATCTTTTGATTAAGGGGCATTTTCATTTTGACTCCAGGTACTATGTTTATAATTCCAGTTCACCTGTCTTGCATAGACCATGTCATAAGGCATCATCTATGTTTTTTGGTTTTAGTTTCTCTATAATGGATAAGAACTTAAAGCCATCTGAGTGGAGTATTTCTCTGTGTCTTTAAAATTCCCATCCCCTTTTCCCAGTCATTCATAGTTGCCTAACCCACGCCTATTTTGCAGTAATTATTTTAACAATTCTCCTTGTCACAGTCCTTCAAAATTGTTTTTATGGAAATAATTCTCTGTGTACTCCCATTTCATTTGTTTATGTAACATTTAAATTACATAGTTGCAATAATAAGTACAGTAGGCAGTAAACAGCTTTGGATGTGTTATGAGTAGGTTATCATCATTCATTCCACAAAAAAATTCTAGGCATTCTGCTAGGCTCCAAGGATATAGAGGTCAATAAGACAAATAAGAACAGGTTAAAAGAAAAAAGGAAATCTATTAAAAAAGTCTCAGAAACAGGTTGGTATATGCACAAATGATAAAGAGGGCACCATAAATAATGAAGAAAGGACTAGGTGTCTAGGAGATGATGTTGGGATAATTACTCACTTTGTGGAGAAAAATAAAACCAGAACCTTATCTATTGTCATATACAGTGGTGGACTCCAGATGGGTTAAATACTTAAATGTGAAAGACAAAATTGTACAGTTAATAAAGGAAAATATGGAGATATCTTTGTGATTAAGAGGTGGGGTGGGGCAGAACTACTTAAAATGAATTACAATCTATGGGGTAAAATATTGATTATTTTTACATCAAAATTAAGCATTTCTGTTCAGTGAGGGATTTAATGGACAATGTAATTAATGGACAGATAGCAAAATGGGAAAATATATTTCAAATGTCTGAACCTAGGAATAGATTAATATGTAGAATACACAAAAACACCTGAAAATAACTAACAACAAAAAGAAAGCAATCTCAATAGAATATGGACAGTGACGTAGAAAAGAGGAACCTTCAAAAGGCTAAATATAGAGAGTGATTCTCGAATACATTAGTAATCTGAAAAATGCAAATTAAAAACAAATATAATTTTACATTGCTAGTGAGGCAAAATTTGGGAGGTAAGTAATGCCAAGTGTTGGAGAGGCTGTGAGTGTATTGATATTCTTATATGCTTCTAGTAAGAAGTTGACAGATTAAGCCATTTTGGAGAGTATTTTTGTGCTACGTAGTCAAGTAAGTATATGAGTTTTTGTGACCTAGCAAGTCTGCTCTTGGGAGATATTTATATTTACGCACTCACTGACACATATATGTATATATTTAACATATATATGTATGCACTATACATATATCTGTGTATATGCATATAATAGAAAAACATATGTATATATTACATGCACACATTATTCACACACACATACTAAAGAAATTCTCACAAGATCTAAAAGGGATTTGTAAATGAATGCTTGCTGCTGCATTATTGTGGTAATGAAGATTTGGAAACAATCAGTTAATGTCTTGGGAGAACAAATAGGTAAACTCTGGCAGCTGTATACCAGAGAAAGTCATGCACAGGTTAGAAGCAATTGATTAAATGCATGTATGGCACCATGAATGGATTTTAAAAATATATTGTTAAGTAAACAAATCAAAATACAGAGTAAGTTTAATCACCAAATTAAAATTTACAATATAACCCAGTACGCTTACAAAATGTTAAAAACATATGTACATATGGGGCACCTGGGTGGCACAGCGGTTAAGCGTCTGCCTTTGGCTCAGGGTGTGATCCCAGCGTTGTGGGATCGAGTCCCACATCAGGCTCCTCTGCTGTGAGCCTGCTTCTTCCTCTCCCACTCCCCCTGCTTGTGTTCCCTCTCTCGCTGGCTGTCTCTATCTCTGTCGAATAAATAAATAAAATCTTTAAAAAAAAACATATGCGCATAAAACAGGAAATAATTTACAAGAATTTATGAGTGTGCATATATTACACAGGTTGCCTATGTGATGGCAGAGAGGAACTGGAGTGTTACATAGTGATTAAAGAATTAAATAAATTAGTAAATAAATAGGTAAAACTGGGTGGTGGATGGTCTTGTAAGGACCAAGTGTGACAATGTGCAACGAACTCAGAAGCAGGAGTAACCCAGCCCTCCTCACTTGAGGTCCAATCATTTAGAAGAAAAGAAACCTTCATAAAACATAAATCCAGTTCTCTGAAGGCTCATGGAATGACGAGGTACTCATACAGTAGAATAGAGCAAGGACCATTACTGAGAGAATAAAGTTTGATAAAGGATAACTTGGGAGACTTAGAAGTGTCAACATGTAACTGAATTCTGAAAGATGAATCTGAATTAGCCAGGTGAAGCAGATAAAAAAATAAAGAAAAGTAGAACAATATTTCATTAAGAAAGAATATTTATACATTTCATTATGGTAACGTTTATGGCTTATCATCACATAAATTGATTTAGGAAATGTTTTATGCCCTGATCTTAGGTATCAATTAGGACATATTTGCTGAGAGTTTATCATGTGATAATAATGTTTGAAATTCTAAAATATTTGTGGGAAATCCATAGTCAAATGTGGTTATAGTCACTATATCAGTTAGAAATTTCATTGGCTATAAGAGACCTGAAAAACAATGGGTTAAATAAGGTAGAGATTTATTCTCCTTTTACATAAAAGAAGTCTGGAGGCTTGCTGTCCAGGACAGATATTGTGATGATTAATTTTATGTGTAAACTTGGGCCATGGAGTGCCCAGATATTCGATCAGACATTTTTCTGAGTGTGTCTGTGAGGGTGTCTGGATGAGATTAACATATGAATCAGTAGACTGAGTAAGGCAGATTGTCTTCCCTAATGTGGGGAGGCCACATCCAATCAATTGAAGTTTGAATAGAACCAAAAGGCTGAGTAACAGGGAACTTCTTCTGTCTGACTGCCTTCAAACTAGGACATTGTTGATTGTTTTTTTTTTTTTCCCCCAGCCTTTAGACTCAAATTGAAACATCAGTTTCCATGGTTTTCAGTTTGCTGACTGCAGATCTTGGGACTTTATAATCATGTGAATCAATTCCTTATAATAAATTTCATATATATCTATATATCTGATATATATATATATCTATATATCTGATATATATATAGATATATATATATCTTATTGGTTCTATTTCTCTGGAGAACCCTAACTCATATAGTCACCACTCTTCCAAGGGCCTTCTCTTGTTCATCTCTGGCCTTTTGAATGCTGGCATTTACTCTGGAGCTCCAGGCCTCACATTTGCATTCTAGGCAACAAGCCAATGAAAGGTGGAAGGGCTAACATCCAGCCAAGCCAGCCCCACCTGCACCTTGTGCTACATTCTACTGGCCAATCATGTGGCCATCTGAAAAGGAAACTGGGGAATGTAGTTTCTCAGCTTGGCACACTGCTGTGCCCATACCCAACAGAAAGCAGGGTTCTGCTGTTCAGGAAGAAGTGGAGAAGCAATAGTAGATTGGTACCAGCCTCTGTCACAGCAACCAGTGCCCTTTGTGCATAGTAGACATCCATAAATATTACTTGGATAAAAAGTTATATTTTCATGAAATTATTCTTTTATCATAGAATTGTAGAGAAATAAAATATTGATCTTTGAGTCTTATTACTTTCTTCCACTTACTAGTTCTTGCATGAATTAGTGTAAAAATACAAATTCTAAAAAAATATTGTTGAATAACTTTTCTGTACCACAGATTTTTCAGTAAAGTTAATGAATGATTATAGAAGAATCTTTAGCAAACAACAGATAAAATGTTATTGGGCAGATAAAAATGATATATAAATGTAAATTATTTCAGTACAAATGCTTCCGAGTTGTTCTAGCATGTTTGAAAAAATATGTATTTTTAAGAAGTTTAATTATCACTTTATTGATCTTAGAAATCATTAATTTGCTTAAGAAAAATTTCCTTATTGAAAGTAAAAGCCAAATTTCAGTCTAGACTGTGAGTAATCATAAGATATAAACAGATGAATGCTATCTCATGGAAATTTTACCTAACAGATGTATTTACTCCCAACCCTAAAACATAAAATATACATATTTCATGCATTTTAAATATGTTTTCAGAATTTATTGGTGATTCATTATGTTGAAATATTTTATGCTTTTTTTTCCTTCTTTTTTTAGGTTTTTCAGAGTAGGGCAGAGTGGCTGAACTCTTGACGGAATCACATAAATCTTAACATTCCATCCTCAGTGAAGAGGTAGGTCAATATAGTAATTCTTTGTCATGTTGATGCATTAGAAGTCAGTTATACTTAAAACACATACACACACAACACACACACACACACACACACACACACACTTCATGGCATTAGGTTAAAAGCAAAAATGACCAAACTAAATAGCTTACTCATGGAAAAGAGAAAACTCACTTAACCACTGCAGAAATGACACTTCCTGATTTTGAAAAGAGCTCATGGGGTGGGCCACCTTGGCTCTTGCCCTGGGAGAGTTCCCAGTGTGAGTTACGTTGTTGCTGGTGCTGCGGGTTCTGGTAGAAGGGTCTCCAGGGCGATAAAATCCCATGGCAACAGGCAGATAAAAATGACTCAGCCTTCTGCTGCCAAAGCCTTTTGCCAGGCTGTGAAGAGTGAGGATATATGAACTATGATTAGTTGTTGGTATTAATAGCTGGGAAATGTGCTACTCATGTGTAAATGCAGTCTGTTTAACCTGAATATTCACTGGTTTGCATTCTTTGTCCCTATTAGCCAGCCATTGCCACCCTTTATCAACCATCCCACAGAGAGTATGTGAATCTGTGATGTAAGAGCTAGCCACTGCAATTAGATTATTGCTAAAATCAAATAAGTTGGCATGTCATATTCAGAAAGAAGTGATGTCATTATCTAAAAATTCCCTAATTTCTTGGATTTGGAAGGGACAACTTTCTGATTTATATATTGAACAATGGAAAATAGTTATTAGCTTTTGATAACACCAGGAGATTTGTTTTTCTACTTTGTAATGTATTTCACAATGGGAAATATATTTGACTCTACTGTTTGGAACCTGAATTATTTTGATTCAATTCTTAGAATTTATTTATAAAACAACATATGTTAATGGTATTCCCTTTGTCTCTATTATCCTTTTTGAAAATAATTGGCATTGTAAAAGCTACATTTAAGAGACAATAATTGAAGAAAACTCAGTTTGTATTTTATAATCAGATCATTATGATTACACTATTTTTGAGATTAGTTCTATACAAAATTTATGATAGAAACTATGATTTGAGATGATAAAAATATATAAGGTAACTTCTATCTGGTATTTCTTTCAACATTTGGTCTATAATTCTGGAAGTAAAATAACTAAAATCCAACTTCATGAGTGAATTTGGATAAAGTATGGAGCAAAGTTTCAAGAAAGTATTTTCTATTATTTTTCATGAGAAAGTGATATATTCTAAAACACAACTCTCATGACATTACCCTAGCAAAAGGGGGTTATATGTAGTGCTACCTTTCACAGAGTCAAGTTCCACAGGAATGCATACAAATGGATATTGAAGAGACCACATAGAGAAGTTGAAACATGTCTTTGCGAATAATATCCCTGGCATCTGGACTTCTAAGCTCTAAGGTTTTTAATGCCTCTTTTGGGGTCTTCAGTAACCCATATGTGACTTGGCCATCTGAGCATTCCAAACCTAAGCACTGACCTTCAAATATTTATCTTGCAGACAGTTGCTCAAAACAGCTGCGTTAAAGAATCACAACTTAACCTTACTTGAAAAGTGAATTATTCTGTATATGTGTCATCCAATTAAGTCAGGTTTAATTAGTATAGTAGCTCTGTCCAAACTGGGGTGCCCAAGATCTCTAGCACTGCCCTCTGGTGGCAAGCTTTGCTCATGCAGTCTCTCAGGTGTGGTTGGTCGCTCCTAATTTATCAAGGTCAGTTGAGCTAAACTGTTACAGTGTTCTCCAAATTGGTGTCCTCATTCGAACTCTTCCTCTTGGACAATGCATCTCAAGGTGTGGTATCCAGACCAGCAGCATCAGCATCACCTGGAACCTGTTAAAAATGCACATTTTGGGGGTTCATATCCTTTGAATCAAAAATTTTAGAGTTGGGGAGCCGCAATCTGGATTCTGTTTTAATAAGCAGTTCAGGTGATTGGGATGCCCACTGAAGTTTGAGAATCACTGTTGAGCTTTTCTAGTTAGTGGTTAGAACTCTCTAGAAACACTCACACCTATAACGGTGCTTTGCTGGAGCCTCAACTTCCTTGTCTTAGTCACAGCCTCACTTCTTATCCTGCACAAACACCAGAATCCTACGTTTGTTAATAGCAACATCGAGCAGCTGCAAGCAGTGCTACCTTGAACATTTGTGGTTTAAACATCTCTGTTCATGTATGTATTTCAATGGTATAAATTCCTAGATGGTAAATTACTGAGACAAAGAGTATACATATGTGTATTAATACATTTTCTTATTTCCTGTATTTATGATGCTCTGGTATCTGGGGCCTTGCTGATCTTGGAGAGACTGCCCCTTCTTGGGTTACCTAATTTTGGAGATAGTGAACAACTTGCTTAAAAACACACCTTTGATGTGCAAATCAACCAATCCGGAGTCCATACCTGAACTCTATCTTGTTCTTACACTCTAGGATGCAATATTTCTCTGCCTCAAATATCCTATAGCCTTACTGAAAGTATGAAACTATCCAGTCCTAAATCTGCTCATTTTGCTTGCCCTCCCTTGCCCATTCTTTGTTGCAAAAACCACAGTAAAGGGTCTTGCTCGTGTCCTACCCTCACTTCCTTTGTTTCCTGACTGATCCTGGGGCTTCCCTATAAATCTGCCAGCATAGTATTCCCTCTCCTTTTGGGAACTGTGATTAACAATCTACCTTTTTTGTTTTTTTAATTAATTTTTTCATTTGAAAGTAGTTGACACACAATGTTATATTAGTTTTAAGTGTACAACATACTGATTCAACAAGTCTACACATTGTGCTCTGCTCACCACAAGTGCAGCTACCATCTGTCACCACATAACACTATTATAGTAACATTGACTATATACTCTATGCTGTGTCTTTTATTCCCATGACTTACTCATTCCCTAACTGGAAGCCTGTGTCTCCCACTTCCCTGTACCCACTAGCCCATCTCCTCACCCCCCTCCACTCTGGCAGCCATCAGTTTGTTTTCTTTGTTTACTGGCCTGATTCTGCTCTTTGAGCAAACTATGTTTTCAGTGGTGGTTGTTTCTTGATCTGTTAGGCTTACCATCTCTGAGTAAAAACAAAAACCCAGGTACATTTTTAAACAAGCTGTGGACCACAATGAGGTGGTATTACAGACAGATAAGGCTATGAACTCTGGTGCCAGAGTATCAGGATTTAAATTCCAGAATCTCTGCTTTATAGGTATGTGGACTTTTTACTAAGTACGTTATTTGACAGCTCTATGGCTTGATTTTCTCATCTGTAAAATGGAAGATTATCTACCCTACAGAGTCACTGTAAAAATTAAATGTAAGTAAATGTAAAGTACTTAAAACAACAGATAGTATGTGATTAACTACTTGCTATCATTATTGTTGATAAACTTGCCTATTCAACCTCTACAAGTTGAAACAATTTAGTTTTCATTAAAAACATTAGTGGAAGTCCATTTACCTACATTCCTAACAGCACTGGATAGTTGAATAATATTACTGAATTAAATTTTATTGAAATTGAATATTTTTAATCGTACTTCATCTAATAGATTTTTAAAAAATGATCCCTATTGGTATTGCTCCACTACTGGAAGGATTGAGCATTTTAGGATGTATTGAACCTTTGATTTGCTTCTGCTGTGAATTATCAGTTTGTTTTCTTCACATTATTTGTTTATTTGACTAATGAGTATTAGTCCAATATTTAAAGTTGAAAATCGTTTTGTGATTGTGTCTTAACATTTTTGTGCCATCATTCATCTTAGAAACATTTTTTTATATGGGCAGCTGGTCATACTTTCCCTCCGTGGCTCCTGGGCTTTATTTATTTAAAAAAAATCTCTTGTGTTTTCTTCTAGTACTTTTATACATACATTCCTTCATTTACAATTCAATTCTTCTAAGCTGGGTTTTGAGCATCTTAAGAAAGAGAGGCAAGCCAGTGTCAACACAGTCAGCAAAGTTCCCTGAAATTTTCCTGGTTTACTTTTCCCCTGTCTCACCCCACCTGCTTTTAGCATGCCCCCATATGTGAAATATGGGACAGAAACCTTGCAGATAAAGTGCTTCTCAGGTCCTTTTCAAGGGTCCCTGCTAATTTCCACAGACCATAAGCAACCCTCTCACCAATGGGCCCTGGTTCTGTCTCGTCCCTCCTTTTTTCTGTCACTGATGCTAACGCTGTTGTCTTACTGAAAAGTCATTTCTAGACTCACTGGGAATTCTTTCTGATCATTATCCAAATTCCCTTCTCTATTGCCTATTTGTACTAATTTATTCATTAATTTAGAAAAGTATATTACTAATTAATTATAAAGGGCCTATCTGTGGCAGGCACTTGGGATACATCGATGACACAAATTCCAATGGCAGAGACTCCTGTCCTCATGTAGTTTTTATCTCAGAACTTCTTATAATGTCTGGAACACAGTGTGTATAGAATAGTGGAATATGTATGTAGATAATTGGTTGGAAATGTTAATTGATTTGGACACAGCTATTTTCTTCTTTCAGATATATAAGAAAATAGCTGTATATATATACATTACATACAAAATAGCTGTGTATATATGTATTACATACAACACATATTATGTATGTATATATAATATAAAGATATATACATATTTTCAATTAAATTAATAGGCTTAATATTTTTAGAACAGTTTTAGGTTTACAGAGAAATTGAGTAGATAGTACAGAGTTTCCATATACATCTTCCCACCTTCTTCCCTTGTCCCCTCCCCCTAATTTCCCTTATTATTAACAGCTTGCATTAGTGTGGTACATTTCTTACACTCAATTAACCAAAACTGATATATTGTCATTAAAGTCATAGTTTATATTAGGGTTCACTCTATATGTTGTACATTCTGTGTATGACAAATGCATACTGTGATATATATATGATTTCAGTGTCATACAGAATAGTTTCACTGCTCAAAGAATCCCTTTTGCTTCATCTGTTCATCTCTTCTCTTCCCCTGCATCCCTGCACCCTGAACTCCTGAAGACTGCTGATCTTGTTACCATTTCTTTCTGTAGTTTTGCCTTTTCCAGAATGATATATAGCTGGAATCAGGCAGTTTGTAGGTCTTTCAGATTGAATTCTTTCATTTAACAATATGCATTTAAAGTTCCTCCATGTCTTTATAGCTCATTTCTTTTTATCATTGAATTATAATCGATTTTGTGGATGTGCTACAATTTCTTTATCCATTAACTTATTGAGGAACATCTTGGTTCCTCCAGTTTTGACAATTATAGTTGACATTTGAACAGTGCAGGGGTTAGCAGTGTCAACCTCCTTTCCCCACACAGTTGAATATCCACATATAACTTTTAACTTCCCCAAAAGTTAACTACTAATAGCCTACTGTTGACTGGAAGCCTTACAGATAACATAAACAGTTGATTAACATATATTTTGTGTGTTATATATATTATATACTGTATTCTTACCATAGATTAAGCTAGAGAAAAGAAAATGTTATTAAGAAAATCATCAGGGAGAAAAAAATACATTTATAGTATTACACTGTAAAAAATCCACGTGTAAATGGACCCATGCAATTCAAACTCATGTTGTTCAAGCGCCAACTGTATAAGTAAGCTGCTATAAACATTCATATGCGGTTTTTTTGTGTGCATATATTAGTTTTTATCTCACTTGAAAAAATGAGTGCAATCACTGTGCCATAAACTATATTTAACTTTGTGGGAAACTGTTGGACTATCTTCCAAAGTGGCTGTACCATTTTCTACTTCTACCAGCAATGAATGAGAGTTCCTATTGCTTCACAGTCTCACCAGCATTTGGTATTGTTGGTTTTTTAGATTTTAGCCATTCTAATGGTTGTGTAGTGGTATCTCTGTTCTTTTAAGTCTGCAATCCCCTAATGATAGAACATATTCTCTTAAAGTGAAAAAAAATTTAAGAAGTATTAAGTTGGCATCAGTCATAAACATGGCATTATAGTTAAGGAGACAAAAATGCCATTTCCTCTCTTCTCCATTCAAAAATCTTCAGTGGATCCCATTACTTGTAAGATGATATATTTTATTTAATATGAATTAAAAGACCCTCAGTTGTCTAATCCTAATTCTTTAGCCCAAGTTCCTACCCTTTCCATTCTCTTTTTTGCTAATAGACATACATTAAATCTTTTGAATTTTTAAAATATGGGCTATATTTTATCAAAACTCTGTCCCTTCACATAGATGAATCTTTGTTAGAATGCCCCCTTGCCCTCAGTTTCCTTAGCTTGGCAAGGTGTCTACCCATTCTTCTATAGCTGTCATCCTTTTCTTTGAACCTTCCTTGGCTCATACAAATGAGCTAGCTTTCTGAAGAATTCTGGAAAGCCTTCTAGGTTAGTACCTGCTGGATGTGTGGTAAATGTCCTCCTGACTGGGAAAAAAAATTTTTGAGAGGGAAAAATATTTCTTATTGAAAATTCCTAAAAAGTGTTCTTTGCTGACCCAATGACATGATGGGAGTAAGAAAGCAAAACAGAGAAGGTAGTATTAAATTCTTTGTTTTAGAAGAGTTCAGGAGAACAAAGATTAAATGTGTGGGTGGATGGGGCTGGAGCCAGAGGGGCCAAATTACTAGGGTATGTGTACGTTTGAGGTTGAAAGGTGTCAGGAAACTTGGGTGCCAAGAGGTAAATACCCAGCCCCTGGCAACTAAATAGAAACTTGGCAGAAAGAACCACCTGTTTAAAGGTGATTTTAGCACATGGGTAATTTATTTAAAGATTTTAACTTATGTATTTAGTTCCACTTAGGTAGACAGAACCTCTGATTGTTTTTAAAGGGCCCATTGGTAGTGGAGAAATTGGTGGCAAACTCTCACCCTGCTTGTCCATGTGGAAGTGTGGTGGCAGGTTGAGAGAGAGCAAGATCTCAGATGAGATGGTTACACATGAGGCCTGCGGAGTCTGGACCCAGGGTTCCCAGGTTTAACAAAGATTTCTGTACCTCAAGTGTGTCACAGAAGCAGCAAAGCTACCAGACCTAAATGGACTCTGCGGCTTGAGGCATGGAATGTATTGTTGAACAGTAGCTAGTGCAGATTGTTAGCTATTGACGGATGGAGACTTCCTGACTCTGGTGATATATAAGGTCCTGGGCCATGCATAACCTGGGGTCTGTGAGTGTGAGGGGGCAATGACCTGTAACCACTGAGGTAGAATTTCCCACCATTTCAGCAGAATGGAGTGTCAGAATCATATTTAAGTCAACTTGGGGAAAATAAGGGAATATAAAAAAAATTTTTCTTTATTTGCTTATTATATATTTGTCTACAAAGAAAATACTAGATAATGGGGAAGAAAATTATGAGAACTGATGTGTATTCAGCCAGGTTTTTTTTTTTTTTAAGATTTTATTTATTCATTTGAGAAAAAGACAGTGAGTAGGGGGAGGGGCATGAGTTGGGAGAGGGGCAGAGGGAGAGGAAGAAGCAGTCTCGCTGCTGAGCAAGGAGCCAGAAGTGGGACTGGATCCCAGGACCCTGGGATCATGACCTGAGGCGAAGGCAGATGCTTAACCAGCTGAGCCACCCAGGTGCCCCTTCCTCCAGGTTTCTGATAAATATTTAGAAATCAGTTGTATTTCTATATAGTAGTAAGTATTTTTCATTACAATAGCAAACAAAACATATAACATACCTAGGAATAATGTAACAAAAGATATGCAAAACTTCATGGAGAAAGGGATTAAATTTTATGGAAATATATTAAAGATGACATAAATATAGGGAATCACCATGGATTGGGTAAGAAGACTAAATATTACCAATGTGTACACTTCTGATAATTTCCTGTATATATACAATATTGTTTCAATTGAAATCTCAAGTGTTTTTGTGAAAACTTAAAAGTTTACTTTAAATTAAAATCATTTTGTGGAAGAACAAGATAGTGAGGGTACATTCTGCCGGGTACCAAGATTTTAGTGATTAGGTCAAGCTTTAAACTATAGCTGTAGGAATTAATAGACACGCTGTTGGTATAGGAATAGACATAAAGATTATTGGATAATAGACAAAGAAGAAATGGAAGAGATCATGCATTTATGGAAACTTGGTCTATAGAGGAAACATTTTAAAAACCGGGGCGGGGGGGGAGTGTGTTACACTGCTTATCAAAAATACTGTGGGAAAAAATGCTATTTCAAATTTTAAGAAAATCAGATAGTATATTTTTCATATAACTGAGTGGGTTTGCTAAGTGAATACTTAACATAGTTATCTGCTAAACAATTAATTTGTGATGATGGTCTGAGGAGTTGGATCTATTTTGAGGATTCATCATAGTGTAGAATCCAGCTTCCAGAGAAGAAATAAGGCAAGATGGAAGATGCCAAGTTAACCTAATCACCTCCTTTCATGCATCTTCTTTGTCTGAACTTCTCAAGCACAGAAATTAACCTCATGTCTTTTCTCCTGGCACATTATAAGTACCTGATAGATGGCTATTGAATAGATAAACACATTGACGAAAAATTAATAAGTGAATTTCTCTAAGGATTACCACTCAACATAGGATCCTGAGGGAAGGGCCATTATGAAAGAAACTGGTAATGGGTTGATTTTGGGTGGTATTCTCTGAGTCACCATGTTGCATATGGAGGAGACCTGAGGATCCTGAAACAGGGCCTGTTTCAGACTACAGATATATGTGCTACAATGGAGGTGAGGAGAGAGGGTCTTAGACAAATTTCATCAACTTCACAAGTATGATAGAGCTAGTCCTGGCTTATTCTGGAAATGAAAGGACTAATAAATAAGACGCATTTTCATTGGTGTTGCCAAATCCAGAAATTAAAGGAGCATTATATGGTGATAATTGTCCTAGGATTAAATTTAAAATCCACTTAGAACTCTCTAGCCCGAAACCCTCAGTGAACTGTAATTGGCTGAGAGCCTAATTGGCAGATGCACATGGAGAGGGAAACTTCCAGTTTGTAGGGGAGCCTTGGGGAATGCCTTTCCAGTTCGGAGTTCTGGAAAAGAAATTACTTCATTTCTACTAATACCTGAGCAGGGGACAATGAAGTGTGATTTTTGGGTTACTGAAAAAGCAGAGTTATATAGCACCCATCAATCATGGAAAAAATCAGACATTGTCCTGAAAGCCAAAGTCAGAGAGAACCCATTTCTGCCAGTCACACAGGGTACAGTGTATATAAATCATGGGCTATTCCACCAGTCAAGAGTGGCACCCTTTCCCCTCTTGAGGAATGACATGTTATAGTTTTAACTAATTTGTCACTAATAAAAAATGATGGATTAAAATCATACACATGGTGGCATCTAGGATACCTAAATTCCCTTTCTTAAGCTGCAACTGTGTGTGTGTGTCCGTGTGTGTGTGTGTCTGTGTGTATGTACACGATCTCAATTTTAACTTTCCTGTGAATAAGGCTATAATTCTATGGCTGCAGAGGAAGGTTGGTAAATTTTCTAAGTCCAGGTTGTCTTAGCATAATGACTGGGGAGAATTTAAGATGTTGCCTGGTAATAATGATACAGACTAAGACATATTGAACACTACATGCCAGGTGCCTTGTTAATCACTTTATCTTTTGTGATCTGTATTTTGTTAATCACTTTATCTGTATTTTGTGATTTGCTACTCACAATAACCTTGTGAGGAAACACAGAAAAATTAGATAACACAGGTTGTGGCGTTTGAACCCATGTCTGTCTGACTGTAAAACTCCAACTGCTCTTAATCATGATGCCATGATGCCATTTTTCTCCTCTTAATCAGCTTTGCCATTAGCATACAGGGCAATTCAGTTTGCTAAATGTGCCTATCATAAATTAACAACATTCACATTGGCCTGCCTACCTCACAAAACCTCTATGGGAATGAATTAGATTGGGGCTTATTTTTTGTTTTTCAGGTAATTCAAAAAATAATAATTACGGTAGACTGTGACTATTATCATTAGTCTCCCTATTGAGCCTCCATCTCCATGTCTGGTTGGATGCCGACCTGAGCTCATGAACATTGGACTAGTAACCATCTTTTGCAGCATTCTTTTTCAAAGTACATAGTATAAATAGCTAATGGTATAAAACTTATAGAATTCTGCATTAGAAGGAGGAGAAAGAAGATTGATAGTACTGACCTATAAGAGTTACCATTAATTTGTCATTTACAAGGTCTTACCTCTTGGCTAAGTATTTTCCTTGCATTCTCACATTGAATCCTTGCTACAACACTCCAGGGTGGTATTACTGTTTTAACTTCACCCCTGATTAGACTGAGGCTCAGAGTGGAAAAGGGACTCACCCAAGGCCATATCCCTGCAGTACGATTCTAGAAGGCAGGCTCCTATTCATGTGCAACCCAGGCTCTGCCTAATCAGAATGGTCAAACCAAGAAACACTGTCATGATAGGAATGGAACGTGGCTCTTAGGGGTGAAAATGAGGACTGAAGACTCCTAATGGAAAGATATAAATGTCACCCTTCAAAAAGTTCTGTATTAAAAAGAAAAAAAACCCTAATGTATGCATTGGTGATATGTTGAAATTAATCTCTTCATAATTTAAATTAATAAGCACCACAGGTTTTTTTAGAAGTTAGGGAGGCAGGCAGAGGACTGTCCCCATCACAAGAGAGTCCAGTGAAGCAGTTCCTGGTAGAAAAACATGCAGCAGAAACTGAGCTCTTGGGTTACTGAGTAAATGACCCTGGCGGCGGNGGGGGGGGGGGGGGGGGGGGCTCTGGGCTTAATTAACTAAACAAGAAAGAAAGCAAATATCTTGTAAAGGATCCTGCCTTCCCTTATTAATTGATTGGTTCAATAGATACCCAATGTTTTTATCTTCTTTCATTCCTAAGTTTGCCTTGACATTATGGCCTATTCATAATGATATGGGTTTGACAGAGAAGTGACAGTGTTAAAAAAAAAAAAAAAGCAAAACTCCTTTTTGGCCATTATTATAGTTTCTACATTTATGATTCTCTCAACAACTATTTATTAAGCCCCTATGGTATGCCAAGCTGTCCTCTGAGAATTAGGAGTATCGACATGAACAAGACAAAATTCCTGCCCACATGGAGCACATGTCTAATGGGAGAGATGGAAGAGACAAATCAAAGATAAAGCTCCAGGAGGTGGCAAGTGTCATGTAGGAAGTAAGACCTATCTCTCTGGAGAAGGAATCTAAGCAGACTGAATGTTGTGTGGAATCAGATCACGTGAGAAGCTTGGTAAAGTTGTTGCAGGCAGAAGGCACAGTCCAGGTATAATGCAAGGCAGAAATGAACTTGAGTTTGCTGTATGACAGAATCACGGTATTTCTCACGTTGTATCATGATTATTTATTTACATGGCTCCTGGCTTGTATGCTTGCTACCCAACATATATTAACAAATGAGTGAGTGAACTGGGACTCTTTTTTTAAAAACTGTTGGTGTGAAGTTTTGTTAGCTATATAAAGGTGAAATGAATAATCTTCTTAACCAGCGATCAGTATGTTTACCAAAATACACTACATTCTCAACATTGTTTGGTCTTTTTTGTTCAACATGTTAAAGTTATGACGAATGTGTCCATGCTTATTAAGACAACATTCTGATAATAATTTTGTTATATATTTTCATTTATCAAATAAACTTAAGGTATTAAATCTACTTCATTTAGAGGTATTATTAAATACCATATTAGGATCATTTAGGCTTTCTAATAAAACATTTTATGGAATTTAGATCCTAGGATTAGTTTGAATAAAATGACCCTTTGAAAACAAATCTTTATATCTCATAAAATTTTTGTTGTGGTATTTTAAAATTAAATTTTAAAGTATTTTTGGTATTAAGTATCACTAAAATGAACTATAGCATTAAATATGGATATCCTGAAAGCATGTGTTTTAAAAATTCAGTACTCAATTTTGAGAGCAGTAGTGTATTTGGAATCACCAGTACACCATAGAATACTGACAAAATAAATTTAGAGGGTCTGAAAACTTATGGTGTTTTTCAGTGTAGTGTTTTGGATTTTAAAAGTGCTTGGGATTGGCCTGACTACCTTGTGTGCTGATAGTTTCCACATGGAAACACAAATATTAATAGTTTCAGGGCATCATCAACAACATTACTGTTACATCAGTAAAAACCAAACATGAAAATTCTATCAGAATTGGATAGATATCCATGAGATATAAATTTATTGATTAGTGACAGACTGAAATGTTTGTTTTCTTCTGCCTTTGCCTTTGTGATCCTGGCGACCCTGCCAAATACCCAGTAATATATATAAGTCTTAGGTTTTGTTTTTAAGTCAATTTAATTATTTCCTTTGTTTTCTAAACTGACTTTGGTGATTGCATACTGAAGTCTCTCCTCCCATATTTCACCAAGCCTGACATCGTGGACATCAGCAACCATCCTTCCCATGGGGAACCCTTTCTTCTAGAGCAAGGACCCAAAAGATGAGTCTGCTTCAGGTTCCTTTCCTTACCTCCTTCCACTCTCTTAGCACAGACTGACAATAAGGAGAGGGCTAATCATAGGGATAATAACATTTCTACTCTAAACGGATTCAAATCTTAAAGGAGAGAGCTTCATTCACACCATTAATTCTGTTTTTTTTTCTTTCTGTTTTTCTTTCTTAAGCTTTCCATTTTCCTTCTAAAAAAATATGAATAGATATCAGTATGACTGAATTTCAGTGAAAAGCTGTTACTGTAGAATGCTAGCCAGATGCCCAAAGACTCAAATTGTTTTTAGAAACCCTCTCGATAAATCTCATGGTAACAAGCTCCTTAGGGAGCATCCTCAATTAGAGGTGAGTTCTGTTGCTGTGCTTAAGTCCTGCATTGTTTCCACAAGCATCTACATGCAGAACTTTATGCTCCTAAAGTCCTCTGGGCCTTGGACTCTATTTTTATCTATTCTACAATGTACTACATGAAAAACTCATTATTTTTTACAGGCCTCCACTGCTAGTAATTATTTTAGTGGTTTATGGATAAAGATGCAGGAGCACACTTCTCTTTATAGATAAAAATTACCTTTTCATATTCCCAAATATCTGGAGGGATTGATTTGTCTTATTTGTTTTTTGGTATGTGATTGTATTCCAACTGCTCAGGATTCATAAAAACAAACAAAACAAAACATTGTCTTCATTGACAGTAATTTGAAAGGAAATTTTCATGTGTGTGTGACATTTTTGCAGAACCAAATAAGCTAGTCAGCAGAAAGTCATAAAATAAGCCTAATAAACCCTCATACTGATGCAAAGTTAACATTGGTCACTTGGCAATTGGATAAAAATTCAACTCACAAAACAGCATTTTGGCTGCAGTCAATGCTTATGAAAACCACGCGCAGTTCGAGCAAACCCTGCTGGATTTGGCAACGCTGGGAGTCAGCTGTGATTCCTGAGCATAATAAATGCATTGGTTTGAATTCTCCTGTCTGTTGTATGTGAGGTTTGTCTGGAGCTCATTCAGATTCAAGATGCACTTTAAGATAGAATTAGGAGGGGAACTAAAGAAAGAAGAAACTCTCCCATTTCAAATCCTTTTATTGGAATATGGACCTACTAGGTGATCACTGCACTGGACACAGATAATTTTCAGAAATGAAAATAACAGTGCTTATCTCGGTTCAGATTTCATCCACAGACACTACTATAATCTTATCAGACTCAGCGTCAGCACTGGATGAAATCTTAGTCCTTTATGGAAAGGGAATCATCTGGTCTCCTGTTTCTAAAATAGACTAGAGATTACTCATTTTCTTCTCTGCAATTATAGCCATCTGAGCCTCTCAAATTGTGGAAGGGGAGGTGATGACATGTTTGTAACACAGATCCATATTGAAGAGCCCACTATTTTAAAATTCCTCATGTTCACACACCAAAGGGTTACTTATGAGCTCATGCACATCACTGATAGCCATCAAATATGATTATCAACTTGGTGTCTGGACAAAGAATAAAAATAGGAAATGCATTCTATTGTTAACTTCTAGGCTTTGAATATAGGGGACATTATTAAAAAAATAATGAAAGTTCTTATATTTTCAGTAGAACATTTGAAACTGCAGTGGAGCATCTCCAAAGGAAGGAGGCCTTTCTAGTCAAATGAAAAGGTCATTATTTTTTATAGATGAGATTTTGGACAATTCAAAGCAAATTGGCCAGATAGATTTTAGCCTGAAGCTCTAAAGACAAGGAATGGCTTTGCTCCTCCTTCAGTTTCCCTGTACTCCTCCACCTGCTTCGGACCTTTTTTGCTTTTCAGCTTGCAAAGCCTCAGCATGGTGAAGTGGAGGTTGATGAAAATATGTCCAAGGGCCAGAATTGCCATTGTTAAATTTGGATATTTCTCTTCTAAAAGGGATCTAAAATACAATTCCAGACACTTTCCCCTTTTTATTTTATTTTATTTTATTTTAATTTAATTTAATTTTATTTTAATTTGACGTATTGATGAGTAAAAAGCACTGGATTAGAATTTAGGGAACTAAAGTTCCAATATTGTCTCTGCTGGATACTCACTACTAAGCTTTTTAACTAGTCTGAGCTTTGGTTTCTTCTGAAAATTGGAAATACCTGCTGGCCTCATGTCAAGAAGTTGTTAGGTGAATCAATATGAGATCGTATCTTGTGAATTGTAAAGTACTATATAAAACACATTTTTATTATTGTCTGTATCTAATCAGTAGACCAGCAAACATGTACCGTATGATTCAGCAATATTAGACTCTCTTTGTGCTTTTAGTCTTTACTTCCTGGAATACCCGTACCAATTTTCCCCTTTTCCATTTCAATTTTATCCATTTATGTGATTTTTTTCTCAAATGCTTTAAGCCATGTGGATCGTGCAACTTTTAAAAATCGTTTTATCCCATAGTGACCACTCCTGCTCCTTTTGTAGTTTATTATTTGGCATTTAATTAAATATTGCCTTGCCTTATTCAGAAAGTTCTTTGGCCATAAATACAGTTTCTCCAATAGTTCTGTAAACTCTCAGCTATGTCATTTCTTTTTTTTTTAATTTATTTATTTTTTTAATTTAATTTTATTATATTATGTTAATCACCATACAGTACATGTCATTTCTATTCTGCTGATATGCATGTGGACTTAAAGTAGTATTGGGCAAATTTGACTACTCTATCATGATGGTTCACTACAAGTTTTGCTACTATGATCTAGAACCCCATATATTGGCTACTGTGATCTAGAACCCTATGTAGCTAACCCTTTCCATATTGTGTTTCTTATGCTACATTTGGTTCACAGTGACCAAAAATATCTTTCCTCCTTGGCTAACCATATCTTTAGTCACCTTGTTTCTGCCTCTAGGAACTTGATTCTTTTTACCTTAGTTAAGTAACATGAATTTGAATAAGAATAACTCTTTCATGGTGTGTAAGGGAAGCAAATTGGAATAACAAGAAAGATACAAGTGGGGAGTAGTTTATATAAAGTGAAAGACAGGAATGCCTGCCCCTATTACTTTTCTATTTTTTTTTTAAAGATTTTATTATTTATTCGACAGAGATAGAGACAGCCAGCGAGAGAGGGAACACAAGCAGGGGGAGTGGGAGAGGAAGAAGCAGGCTCATAGAGGAAGAGCCTGATGTGGGGCGATCCCATAACGCTGGGATCACGCCCTGAGCCGAAGGCAGAAGCTTAACCGCTGTGCCACCCAGGCGCCCCTACTTTTACTTTTTATTCAGACTTGTGCTGTAAAATTGGTTTGGGAAGGGGGATTGTCTTAAGTTACAAAAAAATGATACATTGTCAAAGCAAAAAGAAATAGAGTCCTGTGTCCCATTTAGTGGTACAGTGCTGGATGGGGGAGCAATACTATAAGAAAGAATGCACTGAGAGGATTTTGTTGCATTTGTCGGTGTTGCAGTCATGTCTCTTTCCAATGAGTGTTGGTTGTGGTTTCCCAGAGGTCTATATTCAAACCGTTCCCTGGAAATTAAAAAATATTGAACTGAAATTACCATTTTTCAGCAGGATCCCCAGGCACAAATTCTGTTATTGCCATCTAGCAGCCGGTATTGTTGTTCAAGCTTCTGTGTAAATTTGCAAACATCATACAGTTGCCTCCTTTGGTAATTATAGGTCCTCAAAGTGCTGGAAAGAGGTGGTACTTAATAACATACATTACAAAAGCATGGGAACTTGGGCAATAAAAACACTGCTTAACGGACACCATTGTAATGGGATCTGCACGGTGGGATGCCCATAATAATCAGAATAGATTTAATGTACGTATTTATGCCAACTGTAAAAAGGTTGCAAACAACAGCAGGAAAGGCAATATGTTACACAGGGTGAAAAACTGAAATAGAGAACAAAACATATTTTTAACATATTCAGCCTCAGTTTTGTCTCTTAAAGGATGATCTGATGCCCTGAGTCTGTCAACAGAACGAGCTATTTGTTTTCAATTCTAGCATGTTTTGGTTATGAACCATGAAATAATTATCCTTATTCAAACTAAATTTTAATTGAATTTCAAAACATCAATGTGGTTGAACATGTAAAACTCCATTCTGTTTAACTTTCTTGACCAAATAAATTTAATTTATATGTTTTCTTTAACAGGCCATTTTTATCCCTCTTATCCCAATAACTATTCAACACAAAATTTCTACCACTTAAGTAAAACCCATTAATCTTTGAACATTATTGCATAAGATGTACAAGGATGTGAATTTTGATGGTAGGGAATTTCCTGGTGTACCACTAATAATGCAGTTTTGCAATGCTGAACAAAGGCATATTCAACTGCCTTTCAAAAAGCCACAAGCTGACCATTTATGAGTGTTGAGAAATGGCTTACTAATTTCTTCAAGTTATATGAAACAAGGGTTTGTAGCAATCTCAGAAATGAATACCAAGAAAAGATTTTTGTTAGTAGAGACCTGATACTGATATAATAAAATTAGAATCTTTAAAGAGGTCTCCAATTAGCAAATTATGAATAGTTTCTTTTTTTAAATTTTTTATTTTTTTATTATGATATGTTAGTCACCATACAGTACATAATTAGTTTTTTTGATATAGCGTTCCATGATTCATTGTTTGCATATAACACCCAGTGCTCCATGCAATACGTGCCCTCCTTAATACCATTCTCCAGGCTAGCCCATTCACCCCACCCCCCTCCCCTCTAAAACTCTCAGTTTGTATCCAGGAGTCCATAGACTCTCGTGGTTAATGAATAGCTTCTAAGTGTCTTTTTTAAAATGAGGCAACCATCTCTTATTATAGCTGTAAGAGCTATACCTTTTGCTATAGTTCTCTCTTGATTCTTCGTATGTATTTTTTAAATCTTTGTAAGGTTCATGTCCCTGTGTACTCCAGTCATGAGCAGTAGGTATTCCATTTAAATTCCCAAATCACACTAATCCATGATCTCTCTCTTCAAACCACAAAAAAGTCCAGTCAACTATAATGTAATGTATGGTAATCCCCAGCTACGCTAACATGTTTTACAAATCAGTACTGATGTTATTATCATCCCACTAGCTATGTTGGCCATACTTATTTCTGTTCCAAAGTTTTGTTTTACAAGAGGGTTTTTCAGGCAACTACTTGTCCATCCCATACTGCTTTGCCCCAAATGCAGGCACAAGTTCTTTCTTAATTTACTCAAGCATGGTTAACTATAGGATGCAATATTTTTTAAAGGGCTTTATTGATATATAATTTGTATACTGTAAAATTCATCCATTAAAATTGTCCATTTCAATGAGTTTCAGTATATTTCTTGCACTGTACAACCATCACCATAATTTAATCATAGAATATTTTCACCATCTTAGAAGGAAACCTACTGCCCATTTACAAATGCTCCCCATTTACACCCCCAGCCCTAGACAACTGCTAATCTGTTTTCTTTCTCTCTATGTATTTCTTTCCTGGACATTTTATTTCCTGGGCAATAAATGGAATTATTCAATATACGTCCTTTTGTGTCTGACTTCTTTTACTTAGCATAATGTTTTCAAGGCTCTTCTATGCTGCAGCTTTTATCAGAATGCCGTTCTTTTTCATTGCTGAATAGTATTCCATTATAGTGTATATCATGTTTTGTTTATTTGTTCACAGGATGTAACATTTTAAATCTCCATTGAGGGGGGCTTCTACTTGTGCCATATCAGAATAAGAGTACCAAATTTGTCTCCCCAGTAGGAAAACAGGAAAACATATAGGAAACTATTCCTACTGTTTTTAGATACTGGACAATAGGCTCGTAGAACTATGATACCTGTAAAAAGGAAAACTAATGGGGTGAACTCTGATGGCCTTGGTTTTCTATCTGAAAGCACTTTTCAGATTGTGGCCAAGTGAGACGAACTTACACTCAGGACAATTGTCTCTCTGAGTCAGACAGAGATTACCAAAAAGGGAGCTGAAGCTGCCTTAATATACAGGAAATAGTACTGGGAAAGAAGAAGGTATGCAGAAAAACAGTGACGTTAATCTCCTTCAAGGCTTCCTTGAATATTTGTTAAAGGGTAAGCATGGAAACTCTATGGGGCAAGACAAAAAAGTACCCGGAGCTGTAAATGGAGCATTTCCCAGCTCATACAAGGCTGGAAGATGTTTAAATTTTTATCAGCCAGAGTCAAAAGAGCTTACTAAACAACTCCTATACTCGGTAAAGACCCGAAAAGGCCATGCCTGAGGATTAGGGCTAAAGTAGCCCTCACATAAAGGCTATTCTGGATCCTCCCTAACAAAGTTTATGAACAAGCCTTGAAAAGATCAGTCTGATACGAAAGTAAATCAACTGCTAGCCCAAACAAAATTCAACAGTCTTTAAGGGAGTATAACTGAATCTGGACACTCAGCAATGTAATTAGCAATGATAACCATCCACTTAATAATTGCTAGGTACATAAAGATGGGGAAAAATGTGATTCATAACACTCCCAATCAGTCTATAAAAACAGATATAGTAATGTAAAAAATGAGGAAATTAGTAAGCAAGAACTTTAAAATAGTTGTTGGAAATAACTGAGTTATGCTTGGTGATTGGGAGAAAACTTTAAAATAATGAGAAGTAGAAAGTGTAAATAGAGACATAAATGGAATCTCTAAGGCTGAAAATACAACATCTGAAAATAAGATTTGATGGACTAAATAACAGATTAGGTACGGAAGAAAAAAATTATTGCTGAATTGAAGTATTAGTAATAAAAAGTATACAACTGAAACACAGAGATTAAAAACAGTAATTTAAGAAAAAGACATAGTGAACTATGGGACAACAATTAACGTGTCTAATAGTTGTATAACTGCAGTGCTTCCAGAAAGAGAGGGTAGAAACATATTTAAAGAAATTTATCAAAAATTTCCTGAATTCAGTGAAAATTGTAAGCCACAGATCAAAGAAGCTCAATGAAGCCCAAGGAGGATAAATACAAAGAAAACAAATGAAGGTATACAACAAATTGTTAGAAACCAGTAATAAAGAGAAAGTCTTAAAGGTAGCCATCGATAGAAGGCACATGACATATAAGGGAGAAAAAACATATCTTTGTAAAAAACATTGAAAGAAATAGTCTGACATCTGGGAAGAAACATTGCAAGACAGAATACAATAGAACAGTATCATTTAAACTGTAGAAAGGAAAAATGTTAGCTTAGAATTTTATAGCCAGCAAAACCGTCTTTCAAAGTGGAAAAAGTAAAATAAAAAACAGAGAGATACTTTTAGGCAAATAAAACTTGTGAGAATTTGTCACTGTAATATCTGTACTACAAGAAAGGAAATTCTTTGGATGGAAGTGATATCACACAGAAACTTGGACCTACACAGAGAATAAAAAGTGCTCCCTAAATGGTAAATATACGAATAAATATCAAATGTTATTCTTCATTTAAAAATCTCTAAAAAATAATTGTTTAGGGGCACTTGGGTGGCTCAGTTGGTTAAGCATCTGCCTTTGGCTCAGGTCATGATCCCAGAGTCCCAGGATTGAGTTCCACATCGGGCTCCCTGCTCAGCAGAGAGCCTGCCCCCCCCTGCCCCTCACCCCACTCATGCTCTCTCTCTCACCCTCTCTCTCAAATAAATAAATAAAACCTTTAAAAAAAATCCAGATAATTGTTTAAAGCAAAATTGTAACAATGGATTTGGGGTATCAAAGCATAGATAGAAGTAAAATGTATGACAACACTCTCAAAAAAGATGGGGAGGATATAAGGTTTTGATGTTTACAGTAGGAAAAATAGAATGTGAAGTTAGATTGTAAAGAGTTAAAGATATATATTGTAAACCCTAGGGCAATCACAAGGTAATCAATCAAACAATAAGCCAATAATGGAGATAAAATATGATACTAAAAATAGCTCCATTAACCAAAAGAAGGGAAGAAAGAAGAAGAGGAGGACATAAAGCAGGTAAATAACAAGCATTTAACAAGGTGATGGACTTAAATTCAACCACATTGATAATTACATCAAATGTAAATGGTGTTACAATTTAAGTTAAAAGGCTTAGCTTATCAAATTGGTTAAAAAACAAGACCCAATTATATGTTGTCTACAAGAAAGCCACTTTAAATATAAAGATATAGATAAAAGTAAAAGGATGAAAAAGTATACATCACACAAATGCTAAGCCAAAGGAAAACTAGAATGGCTATATTAATATCAGATGAAGTAGACTTCAGAACAAGGAATATTTCCAATAATAAAATAACTTAATAATAAAAGTGAATTCATCAAAAAGCATAACTATCCTAAAAATGTATGCATAAAATAATAGAGATTCAAATTCATATAGTAAAACTGACAAAATTGAAAGGAGAAATAGACAAATACATTATTATAGTTGAAGATTTCCACACTGTTCTCTGAGTGATTTATAAATTAGTAGACTGAAAATCAATAAAAATATAATGAGCAATAGTATCAACCAACTTGACCAGGTTGACCTTTCTAGAATACTAAACAGCAGAGTACGTATTCTTTTTCAGTACTCAAGGAAATTTTACTGAGATAGACCGTATGTTTATGTTTCAGGAAACATAAAAAGTTTCACTAAACTCAGAATGTCTGAAAACATAGAAAGCATGTTCTCTAATAATAGTGGAGTTAAACTGGAAATATAACGAAGACATCCAGAAAATTGGCAAATAAATAGAGATTAATGAGTACACTTCTAAATAAGTAATTGATAGGTGAAAGTGAAAATAATAAGGGAAATTTAAAAGATTTTGAAATTAATAATAAAATATAAGGTATTAAAATATGTGGAATAAAGCTAAAGCAATGCTTAAAATGATATTTATAAATTTACATGCTTGTCATGTTTATGTTAGATGATAGATCTAAAAATCAGTGACCTAAGTTTCCATGTCCAGAAACTGGAAAAAGAGCAAATTAAATGCAAACCTCATTTAAATTAAAATTTTAAAAGTGAAATAAAAGGCAAGCAGAAATCAATGAAATAGAACATGAAAAATAATAAATAATAGCAATAATAGCAAGAGCTTGTTGTTTGAAAGGCCAATAACAGTAATAAAAATCTAGACTCAGGGGAGAGAGGAGAGAGAGATGGAGGGAGAGAGAGAGAAATTAGCAATATCTGTCATTTAGAGGGTATGTACCTATTCATTCTGCATCTATTATAAGAATAACAAAGAAATATTATGAATACGCCAATGCATTTGATAGTTTACATGAAATTAACAAATACTTTCAAAGATACAAGTTACAAAAATGAACTCAAGAAAAAATAGAAAATCCAAAAGGTGTTAACCAATTCAAAATTTTTAAATTAGTTTTTAAATTTCAAAATTTAATTTGTTTTTGAAAATATTTTCAGAAAGAGCACCCCAGCAGCAGATGATCTTATTGATGAATTCTATCAACTATCAAAGGAAAAAAAATACCAATTGTATACAAACTTTTAGAAAATAGAGGAGGGATAATACATCCTAACCCTTTATTTGAGGCTAACATTTCTTTGATACCAAGATCAGACCTATACATTATAAGAAAGATAACTATGAATTAATATTTCTCAGAAACACAAAGAAAAAATCTTTGATAGTAATACATTAAATTCAGCAACATATACTACTACTACTACTAATGTTGTGACAAGTTGTGATTTGTTTCTAGATTATAAGGTTGATTTAACATTTGAAAAATCACTCTGTTTAATGAACCTATTAATAGAAATAAAGATGAAAAACCATGTGATTATCTCAATAGATGCCATAAATAACAAAATCTAATTTCTATTTATGTTAAAAATTTCTGATCAAGCTAGGAATGGAACGAAACCTCCTTAATCTGATAAAGGGCACTTAGAAAAATGGCAGCTAGCAAGATATTTAATGATGAAAGCTTGAATGCTTACCTCTAGAATTGGAAACAAAACAAGGATGTCTGTTCTCACAACTTCTATTTCAGTATTATACTTGTATTATCCAGTACAATAAGAGAAGAAAAATAAATGACATACAGTTTGGAAAGGAGAGAGTTATGCTGTCTTTATTCCCAGACCACATGGTCATGTAATACGGAACCTCCTAAGAAATCTACAGAAAACCTGCTAAAATTAATAAGGGAATTTAGTAAGGTCTCAGAATACAAGGTCAATACACTAAACAAAAGCACTTGTATCTCTGTGTATTAGCAATAAACAATTGGAAAATAAAATTTAAAAAAATTATAATAGCATCAAACCCATGAAATAGTTAAAGATAAGTTTAATAAGACAGGTGATAAACTGGAGCACCTGGGTGGCTCCTTGAAGTGTCGGAATTTTGATTTTGGCTCAGGTCATGATCTCAGGATTGTGACATCGGGGGAGCCCTGTGTCGGGCTCCATGGTCAGTAGGAGTCTGCCTGAGATTCTTTCTTTCTCCCTTTGCCCCTCCCCCTCCTTGTGCTTTCTCTTTCTCTCTCTAAATAAATCAATAAAATCTTAAAAAAAAACAACAACCCAAAAAACAAAAAACAGGTATTATACCTATGCACTGAAAACTACACAACATTGCTGAGAGAAATTAATGAGAACCTAAACAAATGGAGAGATGTGTATCATGTTCATGGTTTGGCAGACACAATATTGTTAAGATGTTAATTCTCCTTAATAGAGTTGACACAATTGCAATCAAAACTCCAGCAAGACTGACTTTTTAAAAAAAAATTGACAAACTGATTCTAAAATTTATTTGGAATTGCATTGTAAATCACTTTGCTAGATGGTCTCTCTAATGTTTCTAAAGCCAGCATCATGCCAAAGAGTTTCTCCCATCAAAGGAAATTGCTCAGCCCTCAGCACAGCCACCCTCAATGAGGTATTAACAGGGCAGCAATCCTCATGAATAGTGAAAGACAGAGATTCACAAGGTTGCCAGATATATTTACATTTCATAATGAGATAAATTGGTGGAATTTTAAGAATGTAACAGATTAACTTAGAAATTCTGGTCATGTGCATATAGTTTGTTTATCCAGGGAGGTGTCACCATCTATTGAGGACATTGCAAATTGAGAATATGCCCCAGGGCAACCTCTCTTTCTACATTTCACAGCAACTTTGCTTTCTCCAGAGACCACAGATGTTCCAACAGCTTCAAAAAAAATTTTTTTTTTTTTTTTTCACAATGCTGCTCTTCTTACTAGTCAGTGTTTCCGAGGATTGCAAGAGGGATGTTTATAAGAAGAACTGCTTACGTTACAAACATTTCTTTACATTTTCTCATTAATAAGCGGTGTCCTTTGACAGCAGCAATGGCTTACAAAAAGGCAGACTTCATTCACATTCCTCAATCCTGCTGAGTCTCCCCTACAGCTCTCAGCAATCATGACATTTCCAAAAAGCTTGAAGGTCAAAATTCTGCCTCTCCATGTGTCAGAATCACTTCATGACTTCAACCTACATTCAGACCACATGGGTCTCCAGTCTTGCCTCTGAACAGAAATCCAGCTAGGGCTCACTCTGGTTAGACCAGCCATGTTGGTAGAACAATGATAAATCCTTCAGCCATTCAGTCAAATTAAAAAGGTTTGTGTCATGAAGGAATAACCAGACAATGTACCAGTATGTGACTATGGGCTTGACTTAATTATTTAATTTGTAATTTATGATTTATAGTCAGCCTAATTCCAAAAGGGCCTCTAGGCAGAATGTGTTAGGAAACTTCTTAATGACATGAAAATAAATATAAAAATCAGAAGCCAAAGCTCAAGATGACCCTATTATTTTAAATGCATTTTTAATTTTAAAATAGTTTTAGATTTATACAAATTGTCAGGATAGTACAGAGTTCTCATGTACCCTGTATCAGTTTTCCTTATCATTAACATCTAACATTAGTGTGGTAAATTTGTTACAAGTAATGAACCTTATTATTAACTAAAGTCTATCCTTTACTCGGATTTTCCTTAGTTTTTACCTAACGTGATTTTCCCGTTCCAATAGTCCATCCAAACTACAATGTTACGTTTAGTTCTCGTGTCTCCATAGGCTCCTCTAGACTGTGACAGTTTGTCAGACTCTTTGTTTTTGATGACCTTGACAGTTTTGAGGAGTACTAGGTAGGTATTTTGTAGAATCTCTTTCATTTAAGATTTTTCTGGTGTTTTTTTAAACCTATTAGACTCCAGTTATGTATTTACAGAGGTCAATGCAATTTTCATCACGTCATACCAAGGGCACATGCTGTCAATGTAAATTATCACTGTTGAGGTATCACTGAAACCACAGTCACTTGGTTTAGGCTAGGTTTGTCAGATTTCTCCCCTGTAACTTTTAGAAGGAGCGCACTTTTCCAAACTGTACTTTTTGTAAAGAAGTGACTATGCACAGCCTATATTTAATGGGTGGGCAATTGTGCTACCCTTCTTTGAGGGTAGAGTATATAGATTTTATTTGGAATTCTTCTGTATAGGAGACTTGTCTTTCCTCTTTCTTATTTATTTGTTCAATTATTTATTTATCTCAGCATGGACTTACGCATATATAGTTTATACTTTGGGTTATACTCTAATACTACCTTATTTACTTAGTGCTCAAATTGTTCTGGTGTTGTCCATTGGAAACCCTCTCAGTTGTCTTCTGTTTCCCTTTGACACATTCTCATTGTTCTGGATGTGAGCACTTCCTTACATTCTGGCACTATTGGATGCTGCAGGCTCATCTTGTGTATTGCCAACCCTAGAATCACTCATTTCTCCAAGGACTTCTGGTTCCTTTTGTTGGAAAATGTTATTAGAAACCAAGATCTGGGTGCTGAGAAGACAACCCCAACTTTTGTAATACTAATTTCTCCATGTGACTGAAAGGCCATTGTACGCTTCCATTTTATCAGTGGATTTTCAAGTCATTTAAACGTATTTTGAATCTGGCACTTAAAGGAGAGTGTCACATTAACTAAAAACTCATTGTTTCCACTTAATAATGTAAACAATGCAACATGGAGTTTAAATGTATACAGATTTATAGAGATTTAGAATTGATCAACACCTGGGCACCTCGATAGCTCAGTCGGTTGAGCATCTGCCTTCGGCTCAGGTCATGATCTCAGGGTCCTGGGGTTGAGTCCAACATCAGGCTCTCTGCTCAATGGGGAGTCTGCTTCCTCCTCTCATTTTCCCTTTGTGCTCTCCCTTTCTCTCTCTTTCTCAAATAAATAAAATCTTAAAGAAATAGAATTGATCAACACCTTAGAGCAGTGTTTCTAGAACTTTAATATGACTACAGATCACCTGTGCATCTTTTAAAATGCAGCTTTTCAGTGGTTCTGGAGTGGGATCTGAGATTCTGCATGTCTAACAAGTTTCCTGGTGATAACAGACTTTTGATAGCAAGATCTTAGAACAGCTGTTGGCCAAGTTTTTCTGTGAAGTGCCAGATAATAACTATTTTAGGGTTTGTGGGCCACATATGGTCTCTGTGACAACTACTCAACTTCACTGTTGTAGTGTTGCACACAAAACATAGAGAGTGAACTTGGCTGTGTTCCAGTAAAACTTTATCTATGGACTCTGGTATTCGAATTTTATGTAATTTTCAGATGACTAGAATATTAAGGTAAAAGCCATTTTTAGCTCTATGGCCATACAAAACAGGTGACAGGACATAGCTTGCTAACTCTACCTTAGAGCAATGGCTCCCAAATCTGGTCACATATCAGATCCCTGGTAAGGAAGTTTAAAGTACAGTTGTCCAGATTGCATAGCAGCGGTGTGCCATGCCATGTGGACTTTACAAAGCTCCAGAGGTGATTTTGATGCATAGCCAGGCTGGGGAGCCACTGCTGCAGAGTGCCTTGCCTGGCTGCTTCCTGATCATAACCATCTCCTCCCTGCTTACACACTTCTAGTGAAAGGAGGCGAACTCCCTGGCAAGTAGACCATTCCATTTCTGGACACCTTTAATAATTGTGAAGTTTTTTCTACCACTGTGTCTAAATTTGTCTTTTTATAGCTTCTACTTATGAATTCCCTCTTCTTTCCATAGCTATGGAGAGTACGTCTAATTCTATTTCTATGTAATATTGCTTCTAAAGCATTTGAAGAACACTATCATCACACTACCTCTAAGTCTTAAATCTTTTTTGGAGACTGAACATACTTCTATCTTTTAAAAGATATGTACACTGTGCATTTCCAACACTTTGTATTCCACTTTCCCTTGTCATTTATTGTACGAGGAACAGGTGAGCTATGACCAGTGCAAAATCCTGGGAGACTATTGGCTCCATTGGTTTGACATCTCTACTTCCAGTGATGCTACTTAAGATTACATTATCTACTCTCTTTCTTTTGACAGTCAGCCCACATTGCTGATTTATATCAAGCTTGTTACCAGCCAAGATTCCCAAAACTTTTTCACTGGGAAGTTAAATCAGGTTTCCTTCATTCTCTACCTGTATAGGGGTGTCCTGAATGTGAGAGCTAGATTATATATTTATCCCTATGAGATTTCTCCTTATATTTTTGGTCCACCACTCTTGCCATTTAAAATAATTATTATTTATCATTTGGGTTAGATTCTTGCAGTAATGGATCCCAAAGTATTTGTACTTCCCTTTGTTCCCGGACTTTGCTAATCCCTTCTATACTGACTCTGGGCTTTGCCATGTGATTCCTTTTAGCCAATGAAACAATAAGACGTGTAAAACTGCAGACACCTGAGAAATTATTATAATAGCTTATCTTTTCTTTTACTGCTCTTTGAATCATGAGACCACAAAGTGACAAGTCCAAGGTAGCCTGCTGGAGGATGAAGGTCCTGTGGAGGACTGAGACAATTGCCAATCCAAGCCAAACTGCAGCTGATTGTGGACACATAAATGATCCTCTTCCAAGATATGTAAAGGTCAGGCTAAGTCATCAGCCTGCCTACCTGAACCCAGCCCAGACCATTGAATCATAGAGGTATGAGCTAATAAACGCCTGCTGTTTTAAGCCACAAAGTATTGGCAGATTTTTTATGCAGAAAAAGCTAATTTATACAACATGTAATATAGCACTTATCCTTTCTACTTGCATATCCCTCACAAATTTGATATGTTCCTATATCCAAATTATTGAGTAGGTGGTGATTAAATAAAGGGCTCTGAGATGTGACTCTAAAGTTAATATTGGCGAATTCTTTTTGTTCAGCTAGTTCTTAAATACTCTAACTATATTAAATGCATCTCACAATTTGCAAAAAAAAAATTGCATTGGAATAAAAGATGGAATTGGGTTGTAATTTGAACATATTTCTGCCTTCTGATTAGTCTAGAAGATTGTGTTCTGTTTTCTAATGTCACAATATTATTAGTGCTTAGAATGTTTAAAATATTTGGTAATACATTACCTTCACAATAAAAGTTAAAGCTTTACTCAGAATGGCAGTTAAATTGTTTCATATTATGTAAACAACAAGGAGGAAACTATTGGACATTTGAAAAATTCCTTTAAAACCTCAAACTGATGAATTTTTATAAGCTTTCTAAATGCTATGAGGAGTGTTTCTTTTTTTTCTTTCTTTCTTTCTTTCTTTCTTTCTTTCTTTCTTTCTTTCTTTCTTTCTTTCTTTCTTTTTTTTAATTTGTATTTTTATTTCCTCTGTAGGCCTCTAACTGTTGCCTCCAGTCTGAAATAGACTTGCTGGAATCTTGAGTGTAAGGGTTGGGGAAAAAAATGAAAAAGATATTTCCTGTGTGATTAATAGCAGGAAATACCAGAAATCTCATCCAAAATATTCTTTTCCCTACAGATTGCATTTTGTTTTATTTATTATTTTTATTTTTGTTTTTAAAAAGCAACATATTATCTGCTTCAGTGCATTTATTCCCCTCATGCTAAGTAGAATTATTACATTTTAAAAAGAAATAAAACCTTAGAACAACTTTGAAATGATCAGAGACAGCAAACCAATGATCTTAAGATAAGACAGAATAATCTAGTGGAAGGAACACTCAGTTGGGATTCAGATAGTCCTGATAATATTGTCTCGTATGCCAATTACTAACTGCGACTTTGGGCAATTTATCTTTCAGAATTTTTGCTTCCTTATATGTAACATGAGAATTATAGTAATACCTAACTTATTGGATTCTCGTGAGGACTCTATGAGTAAAGTGTCTAGTACATTGTATTTATTAATCAGTGCATAATAGCTATTATAAAACTAGTAAGAATAGAAAACCTCTAACAAGCACTTATTTTTAAATTGTTTTTATTTAAATTCAATTTAATTAACATATATGCTATTATTAGTTTCAGAGATAGAATTCAGTGACTCATCAGTTGCATAAAACACCCAGTGCTCATTACTTAAAGTGCCCTCCTTAATGCCTATCCCCCAGTTACCCCATCCCCCACTTGCAGCAACCTGCAGTTTATTCCCTATAGTTAAGATTTTCTTATGGTTTGCCTCCCTGTTTTCCTCTTATTTTATTTTTTTCCCCTCCCCTCTGTTCATCTGTTTTGTTTCTTAAATTCCACATATGAGTGAAATCATATGTTATTTGTCTCTCTCTGACTGATTTATTTCACTTAGCGTAATACCCTCTAGTTCCATCCACATCACCGCAAACAGCAAGATTTCATTCTTTTTGATGCCTCAGTAATATTCCGTGTGTGTGTGTGTGTGTGTGTGTACCACATCTTCTTTATCCATTCATCTGTTGATGAACATCTGGGCTCTTTCCCTATTTTATAACAAGCACTTAGTTTGCATCAGGCACCTTGCTAACAGGTTGGCACGAAAGGCATGATAAGGCATGGCATCAGGAATCAAGGCTTATTAGTTCTATTCTTCCTAGTGCTATTTTTTACTCTCTGCAGTCTGTAGATTTTGTTGACCACCATATGCAGCTTCTATCCCTGGTCTAAGATACCTGCTGGAAATTAAATTATAACATCTCTCTTCATATTGGCAACTAAAAAAGTTACCTTTAAAGACACTTTCTTCTTCCTTATGCGGCCACACATAGCTATAAGGAGGTTGGAAAATGTAGTCTTTATTCTAAGCAGCCGTATGTCCAGTTAAAAGTTGGGAATAGGAGAAAGGAATTTGGGGGGATAAACTAGAATTCTCTGCTAACAGATATTTAATATATTAATTCTTCAATGCATTGATATAAATTTGTTTTTATAACACATTCCTTCATTTCAGTAGGTGAGTTGGAAGCAAAGTAAGGAGGGGTACCAGTAAAATATTTTACCCAATTCTAAGTTTTGCCTAGGACTAGCCCAGAGGAAATATCTGATTAGAAAATGATTTTCTTGGCAGCCTGAATGTTAACATGGTATTGTTTCTCCCTTCCTCCATTCCCTCTCCTTTCTTTTCTCCTTTCCTTTCCTTTCCTTTCCTTTCCTTTCCTTTCCTTTCCTTTCCTTTCCTTTCCTTTCCTTTTTCCTTTTTCCTTTTTCCTTTTTCCTTTTTCTTTCTCCCTCCCTCCATCTCCCTCTCTTTCTCTTTTTTTTCCTTCCTTCCTTCCTTCTTTCCTCTCTCTCTCTCTCTCTCTTGCTCTCTCTTGCTTTCTTGCTTTCTTCTATATTAGGACAGGAGCTAACATCTAAAGATACTAACACTTACAGGAAGTCTACATATCATTTACCTTTCCATTTTAGAGAACACACAAAATCTGACTTTTTGAATAAAAGCATGTCATCCACCCTTAAGAAACAAAACTAAATTAAACTTCCTTCCATGATGGATCAGGTAAATGGATTTGAAAGGCAGCCTCAGGGAGCAAGGGAGGAAATGACATGACAACTAATTTCTACTTTTGTTAAGAAACATTCTTAAAAATATCTTAATTTATTTTTACTTTTTTTTTTATTCTCATGTCTTCATATTTTGTTCCCTGAAACTTCCTAATTTCCTGATCTCAGTATTTAATTCCCCCACCCTGGTTTTATTTCTTTTGTAATATGGAGCAGTACATGCTACAGACATAGTATTTTAGTGACAAAGTATATACATTTCATTTTTAAAAAGAATGGCTGTCTTAAAAATTCATGATCTATGCTGTAAATATCTCTATTAGTTTTCTGGGGCTGGCATAACAAATTACCACGAACTTGGCTTAAAACAACAGAAATTTCTTCTCTCATTGTTTTGGAGGCCAGAAGTTCAAAATCAAGGTGTTGACAGGGTTGTTTCCTTCTGGAGATTCTGAGGGAGAATTCCAGTCCTGTCTCCTGGCTTCTAGTAGCTGCCGGCAGTCCTTGGTTTGTGACTACACCACTACAATCTCTCCCTCCATTCCATGCAGACTTCTCTGTGTGCGTCTAATCTCGCTATGCCCCTCTCTCTTACGAGAATATTTGTGATGGCATTTAGGGCCATGGATAATTCAGAGCAATCTCATCTCAAATCCTTAACTTAATTATATTCGTGGAGACCCTTTTTCAAAAAAAGTTAACATTTACGATTTCCAAGGTTGAGGACTTAATGTCTTTGGGTGGCCATTATGCAATATATTACAATAATTTATAAAAAATGCTGTTTAACCCTTAGTATTTTGTGATGTTAAAATACTCAATAGCGACAGAGTTCAAGTCTTTACACTGAATGTACCAAGGTTTACATTTGGTAGACTTTGAATAAAATGTGTTTTTTTTAATAGAATAAATAAAATTCTTTCTGAGGTGGCATCTTACGTGTTTATCACCTGACAGCCAATTCTGGAAGTAGAAAAGACTCCCAAGTAACCGATAAGCAAAACCATAACGTTTCTTCACCAACTGCCTTTCCCCTTCTCTTGCAAGTGCTGTAGCAAAGCTTGGAGTGTTGTAAGTAATAGCAAGGGGCAAAGGTTGTATTGTCAAGGACTTCTAGTCTTCACTAGGCATTCAGCAGCCCTGGGTAGAATATTCAACCTCTCTGTCTTGCTAAAAGGGTGAACTTCTCCCCATTGAATTCAAGGACACTTTGCTTTGCTGGGAGAGGCTAGTATTTATTATCTATGTATGTGTCATCAATGTGCACTAAAGAAATCCTTGTATAGACCGTCTGCAAACAGGAACAAGTCCTGGAATGGAGGATGGTATGCCTGGTGGATACCCTGAAGTATCCATGTATTTTAACACAAATATAAATTAAATCCAATTATAATTGTTATAAAAATAGGCTATTTGATTAAATTTGCTTCAGTTTTTTTTTTTTTTTTCCCTATTAGTTTATATGCATTGACTCAGCTGAGGCATGATTCCACACTGGGGAATATTTTGACTGCACACTGGGAGATGGCAGAGATTTTTCACATGCATAATATATTCAATTTAATTTTTAACTCAAGTATTTGTTAATTTTCCTATAGCTCTTCTCTCAAATATTTCTATTCCTATTTAAGAATGATAATGAAAATGCAGTTTTTGAACGATATTATTGCTTTTGTGGCAACTGTTTTGATTGAGTAGACAAAAAAGGGAAGAAGCAAAGAGTTCAATGAGAAAGATGTGTTAATTCAGGCAAGACATAGCCACGATGAACCAGTCATTTCACTACAGATTGAGGGGAAAGGGCACACTTTAGAGATAAAGTGGAAGCAGAAAAAAAATGAAACATGCTGAACACTTGTGATAAGGGTAAAGAGAGATTACATGGTGGGAGGGATCAATTAATTTGTATATATTTTTTAGCTCATTTGTCTTTGTTACAGACCAGTCTTAGAATTTGGCTCTCTTCTTTAAACTCTTGAATCAGGTCAAGATGCCAGGCTTAGAATACTCAAACTTAATGGCTGCTCATGGCAGTTTTTTCTTTCAAGCAGTGTAGTAGAAATAACTCACCTTGATAAGAGTAGCAATTTACAGTAATATAACTTAAGAATCAATCCAGCAATATTTACTATTTCAATGATGTTCTATGAATAGATTTTCTTAAAGACCACAAAATGAGAACAATGATGGGTAAATTTAAATAAATAAGATGTTGCTGATTGTTACCATCGAAGTATGATTTTCTGTGACTCAGATTTAAAGTGAAACCAGTGCTATTAGCCATAAAGAGTGTGGGGTATCTGCTTGGCAATGCCTCAGTTCTTAAGGGGACACAGGAAGATTTAAGGACTGGGCTGGCACATAAATAATTTGTTGCTGCAGTATCCCCTCTTATTACCATTTATTTTCACACATTCCATATTTCTCATGATACAATAAGAGAACCTATTTTCTGGTTTGCCTTCATGTTGAACGAAGGTCTGGTGAATTGATTTAGTTATTCTGCTAACAACCTCCTTTCAGAAACTCTATTTGAAAATGGAATTCCCACACAGAGCGATTTACCAGACTGGCCTGGTCATTGATAATATGTCTTTACTTCCAGAGGGCGGGTGGAAGTGATCTATGAGGAAAACATCTTATTTCATATGCTATATATTTTGGTGATCAGCATGTCATTAGATTAAGAGAAATATTCTGGCCTCTTTGAGTAGCAAACTTCTAAAGTATAGAGTTCAGAGCATTAAATTAAGAATCTGGAATTCTAGATTTTAATTCTGTCTCTGTTACTAATTAAATGTGGTCTTAGGCAAATTATTTTCTTCTTTCACACTTACAAAATGGAGATAATAATGAATATCTTAATTATAGAATTACTGAGAAGAACATATATGTTTGTGTGTGTGTATAAGCACCTTGAAAATTGTAAGAATTATATCAATGTAATACTTTCTAAATAATATTGAATACTTGTTTGGAGAAAAAAATGTTTGTGTGTGTGTATATATATATACACATATACACATATATATAAACAACACATATATGGGAACACTGTTGTTTATTTTTCTTTCTCCTGGCCTCTATTCCATGCACGTTAAGCTATGACTTCATTTAAGTAGTTCCATCTGGAACAAAAAGTAAAGAAAAGTTGAGGAAGTAATATCATGCCTTTTCAATCTTCCAGACCACATGTCCCTAGAGTTCAGAGTCTGGTATGCCTGGGAATAGTTTACAACATTCTATACTTAAAAAAAATTCCTTCCTCCACGAATATGAATTCCTCTGGAAAAGGCATCCAGAGCCAATATTCAGCATGTTTAGAAAGACACCTAATGCATGTCTGTATTACTGGAATGGCCAGCAGAAACTCTGCTGTACTGGAGCATTTATGGGAAACATGTGCAAAGAAGATGCTAATTACAGAGCACTCACAGAGTAGTGAAAGGTTGAATTCATTTTCCCCAGATTAGACATTGAGAAGCAGTAGAACAAATGTAACTCGTGGGGCCCCCTAGGCAGAAATTTTACCTGTATTGGGTACAAAGTAAATTTCCAGCGGAAAGGACCTTCCTCCTCTGGAGTCTCGTCTTGTGAGCTTCGACTGCTGCTTCCTCTGCAGTGTTAGAGTCCGTTCTGAAAGCTCTTCTCTGAGCATAACCGTGTCTTCAGTACTAGAAAGCATTTTTAATGGAGAGTGAGACTTTGGTAAATCATTCAGATATGGATGCACATGATGAGAGATGCTGTTTTTGATAGTGTAGGTGGGGTAAAAAACATCGTGAATGTCATCAGTAGGGAAGACAACACATACATGTACGTGGGGCACATGGGTACGCTCATTGCATGACAGAGAGGAGAGGGAGGAAACAAAACAGAAAAAAGAAAAGTGGCATGAGAGAACGGGAAGGAGAAAGTTCTGAGTCATCGTCAGGGGTCCCAGATGGCTCTTTTTGGAGTCTATGCCATTGGCAGTCTGTGCCTGGTGTTGACAGGGCCCACACAGATCTGTGGAAATGACCCTTGCTTTAGTATGCTGCTCTGCTAGGTTCTACCCACTCAGAAAGGACGAACTATGTTTACAATTTAGCAAGTGAACAGAAAATAAAGTTAATATTCTTATTATATGCAGCATGTCTTCAGCTGCTAACTAATGCCAGGACTAGCACTGTTGCATAACTGAAAATGTGTGCCTCAAGTAAAAATTAGGGGATCTGGGCAGCAGGAAATGGTACAAGACAGGAAACTCTAAAGTGAATATTGTTAAGCACAATTAACTGAACATTTTAAAAGTAAAAAGGCGATGGCAAATATTCTTTAAAAGGTCAGTAACATATTCCCCCATATGTAGTCATTGTATCATTTAAGGTGAAACTTGCCTTGAATCTATTTGTCTAGTAATAGTCTTGACGTATATATGGTTTCAAAATTCCATTCTGATTTAAGTTTCTTAATGAGTAATTATTAATAATTTGCATTCTATACGTTTTCTGATAAAACATAAATTTTAGAGCGTGCTTGAACTCTTTTAACCATTCCAATTTTTGTAAGAAGTTCTAGAATCTCATCCTGAAGTTTCTAAAGTGTGATCATTTACAACGTTCTGCGGAGTAGCTTTTGGTTACTTGTATTACTACACATGCCTCAGTGGTTAAAAAAATATAGATAACAAGCCCAAATAATATTTTAATTTTTATCTTGAGCTGTGCATTTATTATTTCATCAGCCATAAATAACTGCTATAACAAGTACTTAAGCTACGAACTCTTAATTTTTCTATGATTGAACTCATTTTTTTTGTTTGTTTTAGTGCTCATTCTGCCTGGTAATGCACATTTTTCCTAAAGTTGAACCTCTATTATAGGAGACTTACAGGGTGCCAAGGTATTACAAATTGACCTGAACCAATTTCCTCTCTGTAGATAATGACAGTCTCCCAAGAAATTTAATTCCAGGGCTTGAAAAGATAGTAAGTCTCAGACCAAATTCCACTATACACGCAAACACACACAGCATGAGTGAGCACATGTGAGCGCTACCTATTAAACCTTTATTAGTAAGCTGATACATGCAGTTTGTAAAACTGTTTTGCGAGCTTCACAGGGTCCTAGTTCTCTCTTTTCCATTTTTCAGTGTGTTCTTACCACTTATATGAAAGGTTCCCTAAAGCAGATGTGATAATCTTCCAGCGGCATGATTCCATGACCTTTTCTATTGTCAGCAAGTGTCAAGAATTGTGAAAGATCTGAGATTTATCCTACTTGCCATCTCACATGTTAATCTACCATAGTTTTGTGAATACTGACAGAAGACATGAGATTCTTGTAGTAGAGACAAAGGACAGTTATTACCGACAACGATAGCAATAGCCAGAACATTTACACTGATTCTCTGAGCCCCAGTTTCCACAAGGCTATATGAAGAGGGCCAGATTGTACAATCAGGTATATTATAGCAGAGTAAACCTGAGTTTAGAGAAATCTGAATCTCTTACATTGAATAGTAAGCCTGACTACTTTATGTTCTGGAGAAAGATACTATCTTTTTCTTTCAAAGTTGTAGATAAATGTTTCACAAGTGTTTTTTATAAAGGGACAGATAGTAAGTATTTTAGGCTTTCTTAGCCAAATAGCTGCTTTGCTTTTTGTTTGTTTGCTTGTTTTATGACTCTAACAATTTAAAAACTACTTTTAACTCGCAGGACCTGCAAAAATAAGCTGCAGGCTGAATTAGGCCCACTGGCCATTGTTAGCTGACTTTTTAAACAAAACAAACAAACAAACAAAAAACCCAAAAAACCACACTGCCAGCTGTCCAAAGGAGAAACCCTTCTTTATCATCCTAGGCTATTCCCAATGCAATAAGCCTTGAAAAGGTGGCTCAGAAGGACAGTTAGTGCCTCTGTTCAAAGACATGCAGCGACCTGAAAGACCCATAGAAAATTATTTCCAAATAATATTCACTCTTCATGTTTACACTGTCTTGGTTTATGGTGAATTTTCTCATGAGTTTGCCACTTCATGAGTAACTCTGAATAATCTAACCTACAGAGGCTGGAACAAAGTTTGTTCAGGTGTCTTGCATGGCATTTAAGTCAGGCTGTACCAAAATGACTCCAAGTGAGCAAGGATGAGAATGTATCTAAAATATGTTATTCAGTTCACATCCTGTAATAGATTTACTGTCACCCAAGAAAGTATATTTCTAATATTCTTCATGCTATTAATAAACCACTAATTTCAGGAATGAAAACCCTTTTTTGACAGTCTACTATTAGCTCAATATCTAGTGTGATCACAGTTAATAATAATTGTAGTGTTTATAATAACCACCTCTATAGATAATGACTTTTTTGATAAAATGCTAGCTGACCACTCCTGGAGTGAAGATTCTTAATTAGAATGCTGGCTGCACATAAAATATCAAAATGTCCATGCTTAACTATTGTAATGAAAATTACAGATGTCCTGACACTAGGTTCAGAAGTGGCACCTGGCTTTTGTCATTATCTTTTGTCTGTGCAGGCATTCGCCGAATTATCTGAGGCTGAGCAATCATCAGTAATTAGTCTCTACAAGTGCATCCTTTTACTCAACCACAAAGCCTCTCAGTGTCCACCCTCTCTCTATTTGGATGGCCTCTTGGAGTGACAGGAAACTCTTAACTATACCTGTTCTACTTTTGGGTCTAGAAGATATAACTTTTGGGTATTGCCTGGGCCATATCAATATACATGGGAACTCTATGACATTATTTCACGCTCATCTGCCAAGACAACACCCTCAGTCATTGCTATTCTAGTGCTTCTGTGCTCTGCAGAGGCATAGAAAGTCCTGGAATTTTGTTGTTTCTTAGATACTACCTGTGAGAAATATAGGACACTTCAGTTTTCAGCTTAATTGTCTTCCCCTATGGTGGATGGGTTAATAAGGCTCAAGCATTTTTCAGCGGCACATACTAAAGCCTTACTCTGTTGTTAAATCTCTAATTCTCTTTCCTCTTTCTTAACCTCATCTCAGTGCTTTCCAGTAGAATTTTCTGTGATGAAGGAAATTTACATTTGTGCTATCCAATATGGTAGCCAAGGCAATATTTGGCTATTGGGCATTTGAAAGGTGGCTAGTGTGACTAAGTAACTGAATATGAGTTTTATTAATTTTAATTAATTTAAATTTAAATAACCACAAGTGACTATGGCTGCTATATTGGGTAGTGCAGCTCTAGAATTTTTGTATAATTTAATAGGAATTAATTAATAGGAATCAATCAATTAATAGGAAGGGAGGCAAATTTTCTAATACACATTCTCTATCCTTCAAATTTTTTTAATGCCCTAAGTTATTTTGACATTTCAAAGTTAAGAATTTGCTTTGTTCCAAAACAGAAAGTACCAGGCCCAGATGGGTACACTGGCAAATTTTACCGAACATATAAGGGAGAAATTATACCAATTCTTTACGATCTCCTGCAAAGGATAGGAGCAGAAGGAATACTTCCTAACTCATTCAATGAGGCCAGCATTATCTAATATTAAAATCAGAAAAAGGTATTACAAGAACACTACTGACCAATATCTCTCATAAACATAGATGCAAATAAAATATTAACAAATAGAATTGAAAAAAAGTATGAAAAGAATTATGCAGCATAACCAAGTGGGATTATCCCAAGTATGCAAGTCTGGTTCAACATTCATAAATCAGTTAATGTAATCCATCATATCTACAGATTGAAAAAGAAAAATCACATGATCATACCAATAGGTACCAAAAAAGATTTGACAAAAATCCAATACCCATTCATGATAAAAAAACTCCCAGTAAAGTAGGAATAAAGTGGAACTTTCTCAACTTGACAAAGACTGTCCTCAAAAATCCTAAAGCTAACATTATACTTAATGGTCATTAATTCATAGCTTTTCCACTAGATCAGGCACAAGGCAAGGTGTCTCTTACCACTTTTTTCAGCATCATACTGGAAGTCTTGCTAATGCAGTTAGACAACAAAAGGAACAAAAAAAAAAGGCATACAGATTAGGAAGGAAGACCTAAAACTGTCTTTGTTTGCAAGTGACATGATCGGGTAGAAAATCCAAAAGAATTGACAATAAAACTCCTGGAACCAACAAGCGATTATAACAAAGTTACAGATTACAAGGTTAATGTACAGAAGTCAGTTGCTTTCCTACACACTAACAATGAACAAGTGGAATTTGAAATTAAAAGCACACATCTGTATTAGTGAAAATTAGATACTTAGGTATAAATCTAACAAAGTATATACAAGATCTATATGAAGAAAACTATGAAATTCTAATGAATGACTCTAATAAGTGAAGAGAGATTCCATTTTATGGATAGAAAAATTCAGCATTGTCAAGATGTGAATTCTTCCCAACTTTATGCATGTATATATCTAATATGATTCACATCAAAATCCCAACAGGCATTTTATGGGTATGAACAAAATGTTTCTAAAATTTTTATGGAGGAGGCAAGAGACCTAGAATAGCTTACACAATATTGAAGAAGAACAAAATTGGAGGACTGATACCATGCAACTTCATAACTTACTATAAGGAAGCTGTGGTACTTAAGACAGTGTGTATTGGTGAAAATGGACCTCTGAATTTAACAGACTGGAGAGCCAGGAATAGAATCCCATAAATATAGTCAATAAAGAAGCAAAGATAATGCAATGGAGTCAAGACAGTGTCTTCAAGAAATGGTGCTGAAACAATTAGATGTCCACACACAAGGAAATGAATCTAGACATAGACCTTATACCCTTCATCAAAATTAACTCAAAATGGATCATAGACTTGGATGTAAAACAGAAACCTATGAAACTCTTAGAAGACAACATAGGAGAAAATAGATGACTTGGTTATGGTGATTTTTTTTTTTTTAGATGTAGCACCAAAGACATAATCAAATTGAAATGTCATTCTTCCAGATATATTTTTACTTTTTTTCTTGTCTTTATATATATGTTTATATATAATATTTTATTAAATCACTGATAATTTTATTCTCCAAATAGTGTATATCAGAATTATAACATTATCAATGTACCACTTTGTGTCTATTTATTTTTAACAGTTATATATTTTTATGCGTGGTATCAGCCCAAATCTAAAGTGGAGATTATATAAATAAATATTTATAAGAACCTAGAAATATATAACATAGATTCACATACATAAACACACTTATCAAGCACTTTACTTTTTCAAAAATTTTAATTTATTTGGCAGTTCTAAAAAACAAAAAAGAAGTCAAATCCATATCTGAATTTTCAAGTGTAGCAGTGAAATTGGTTGTTTTTAAAGGATGATTCAGGCTATAAGAAACTTTATTATAACCATAAGCTGATATAGTTGAAAGCCTTTTTGCTCTTGAGAACAAGGATACTAAATGGAAGATATTAATAAAAAAGGTAGTATGAACTAACTCAACCTAGAGTGACAGATAAAAGGCCTTTTTACCTTTGCTTAATACTGTTGAAAGAATACACACCAAACTTGTGGGTGTGAACAGGAGTAGGAGATGGCTCTAGTGAATGAACTACTGGCCCTCATGAAGCACTGCCAGGAGACTCTAAAAGGGAAAGTTATAGGGAGAAAGGGCTAGGGTTATTCATTCATTTATGTGTTTAGTTAACCCATTATTTATTGTCTATATCAATATTTCCCTCCCAGTTGTATCTTCTCCCGTAAAATGTTAGTACCATAGATATGGTACTAAAACCTTTGGACGGTGATAAGCCATTATATTGTCTAAGGTTTTTTCATCCCCTTGGAAATGGTATCACCTGCATTTAGAATGCATGTACTATTTGCCATAAATGATGGTGAACAAAGCAGAAGAAGTTTCTGTTCTCATGGTGTTGACAGTTTAGTAGGGTAGACGGACACACAAATAGACAATTAATATCATGATGAGTTCTCCAATAGGAGTAGAAAAGAGCCAGCTAATTTACCCCAACTGGCAAAGCCATCTCCCTGCCTCCACACTCAGGACAGGAGCCTTTCTTCAACTGAATGTCCAGTGGGTTGTTATTAGGCTTCAGTCTGAGCCAGTTTGGTCAAAATAAAGGTGCCAATATTATTAGTAACACTAAAACAACATTCAGTTTATCATTTCCCCATGAAGCATAGGGGACTGAGTAGACTTAATGTTTAATGACAGAGAAATGCTAAGAAGCTGCCTAAAAGGGCCGGCAAGCAGAGAGGTTTGCTTGGAGGAACTGTACTCCCACTGAGATGATCAAAGGCTCTTGATTCTTTAAAACCAGATGTGGAACTTTCAGTAAAAAGATTGGCCTAAGGCTATTTTAAAAGCGATAATGCCCAGGAGGTCCTCAGCCAGAGCACATGACGTCTACAACAGAAAGAGCTAAAGGTGAACTGATGGGGTGCTTTAGCCAAGGAGAAGCTGCTGAAGGCAGGAAGGACCCTGCCACGGTTGAGGGACTGCATTTGGAGACTGGCAGAACCAAGAAGACAAAAATGCTCACAAGAGGCTTTCAACAGCTGCTTTGGCCAGAGGACATCAGTGCCAGCCAGTAGAACCTGTCCCACCCTTCCTTTCCCTTCTCCCTTCTTCCTTGCACCGCCCAGTGAGTGGAAAGAAGAAAGAGAAGGCAAAGGTAGGACACAGAGAAGGCGAGCAACCACCCACCTCTTTCCCTCTGCAGGTATCCAGCCTGCTATAGCCCCAAACTGGCAGGAAAAAGAACATACAACTTTAAATAAATTCTAGAGATTGTCCCTTTTGTCAGCCCCCTGTTTTGGGCATAGTAGTTACTGAAATGACAGTTTTTGTACTGGAATTAACTGGAGGAAGTTTTATTATCTGAGAGTAAGTGGTAAACAATATGAAACTTCCAAGATTTAAGAGACACAGGAAAACTAGCTGCACAGACTGAGGATAGTTCTGGATGGTCATGTGTGGAGGGCAAAAGGTTGCCTTCTGATTCTCTTCAGGAAGACTGTTCAACGTACTCCTTACACTCAAGCATTATGTTGTGAGCCAGCAAACCTGCTGTGAGCCCTGCTGGGGCAAGTACAAGGCGACTCCCTACTTCAAAAGTTGGGGTGAGACCAACCAGGCCTGCTAAGGCATGTGGTAGAGACTCAGCAGGAGGTAAAGGGAAACTGAATCCCCCAGAGTAAGGCCACTGAGCTGAGGAAAAGTAGATTCCAGGGGAGAGGAGGCAGCCATCATCAGCAGAGGTGGAGTTGCTGCTCAGATGAGGCCAGGCCAGCCACATTTCAGTAATCCAGACTCGCACTTCGGCCAGAACCATCGAGAACAAGGGTGATGCTGCATGGATCAACAGACTCTTCCCTTCACCAACAAGGTCACACTGCCCCACTCCCCACATACTCTACATCCCCCAGACTCCATCATAGAGAGAAATGCGCAAAACCAAGAGAGCCTGAGCAATGGTCCCCCAAACTGATCATGACCTAAAATGACTGCTTATTTTATCAGACTAATTTATAAACCAGATTGGACATTTATTATGATTTTTTTCTGTGCCACCTAGACAGTGGGAATGCCTGAGGGAATGCCTGAGGAAAATCAGAACAGTTTCAGACAAAATTAACATTTCCCTTGCCTTTGGGATTGCAGTTAAGTACATCCTGTGATGCCTCCCCTACACATTTAGCCTGGGCACTTAAATGACATAATTAAAACGTGGGACACACGATGTGATTCTTATTTAGTTACTTTCCCTTTTTACCAGGGACCAGTACATTTTCCACCATCAATGACTAGACGTAGGGACAGTCCTGGCCCCAGTTCTCATTTTTAATGTGGTCCTTTACACGAGGATCATGCTTTTCTTCACAAAGCTTTGTATGCAGCAATATTCAATGCAGGTGGAATGAACAGACAAGGCAACTTTCATTACAATAATGTGTTTAGAACATGATGGTTGCAGGCTCTGCAGATGCCCTTGCACTTCCTGAAGTCTAGTTTCCAGTATACTAAGCCGAACATCTTAAGTACAGCATCTGCTTTTACTCTTTCTAAAACTCTTTATTTCATCTATCTTTGTCTCTGCATATTTGCACTCTTGTGTTTTGCATTTGGCTTCTGAATGGGAGATATTTCTCTCTGTCTGGTCACAAAAATCTTTTATACATTTACCTAGAGCTCTGCATTAATCTTTGCTAGGATTGGTTTCCTTAAGGATCACTAACTTCTGGGCTTTCATCTTGTGCTGCTCTTTGCATTCTCCTTCTCTCAGAAGTCTCTATAGAAAGCCCCTATGACCACGGGTCTGTAATCTCAGAGGTCTCACCTTATTTTTGATTTTGGTGATGTAAAACCACATGACCATTTGTCATTCCTACCTGTGGGGGCCCTATGATGGTCATGACTCTGTGGTCTGTTAGTATGCTAGGACCTCAGTAGTTCCCACTATTTCCCTTTGGTCTCAGCTCTCTGGAGAGGAGGTAATCTTCTTGCCATAATTTTGGGCATGAATAACTTTTGGGCAGTGAGTGACTATGACAACTATCTCTCTGGGAATTATATTTCTTTTCCTTCCTCTTAGTATTCATGCCTTTGTTTACTCTTATCCTGTGCTGAAAAGGGCTGACCTGTGTAACCAATAAGATATTGGAGAAATGAAGATGTATGACTTCCAAGCTAGGCTACAAAGGCTATGTAACTTCTCCCTTGCTCAGTCTTATATCATTGCTGTAGGTGAAGCCAGCCACTGCATCATGAAGAGAGGTTCATGTGGTGAGGAACTGAGCTGCCTGCCAGTAGCCAGTACCCACATGCCAACCATGTGAATTCCAACCCTCCTGTAAGAGGACCTTTGAGTTGCCATCAAGCCTTCAGATGGTGCAGCCCCAGTTGACATCTTGACTACAACGTCATGAGAGACTGAGCCAGAACCACTTTGGTAAGTCCTGCTCAGCTTCCTGACCCACAAAAATTATGGGTACAGATAATAACTGTATTTGCTTTAAGTTTCTATGTTTTAGAATAATTTGATAGACAGTAATAGATAACTTTCACCTTAGAAAGATCCATACTGAATGTGATGTGAAAAGCATGATAGAACATAGTGTTGACTTGAGGAAAAATAATTTGGAAAGTAATAGCAAGGCTACTCCTTAAATAAAGTCTAACAAGGAGCAGTGATTTATGATCTTGGAATATACAGGACAATGGTGGGGGGCACCAAGGCCGTACTATGAGTCAGAGGAAGCAGCTAAGATTAAGGCTGCCAAGCAGAGAAGAAAAGATGATTATATGAAATCAAGGAGTTCCCTTGGTCGTCAAAGAGAAAGGGTAAACTTCCATTACTTTGCCAATGGAAAGTAAAAGGTTTTGAAGGAGCTGTAGGGGGACTCATCATCAAAAAATAGTCTTCACCATTGCAGGATTTATGAATGACTTTTGATTTTAATTCCCCTACAATGACTCAGGCAGCATTCAGGAACCACAATAAATATGATATAAATGGACATGTTACTTTTTGCCCAGAAAAATAAGCAACACATACGTCACATGGAAGATATTTATCAGGTGATAAAACATTTGATTACAAATAATGCATACATTTGGCAGAGATTACAATGTGATAATTTAGCCTGGTCAGAGATGATAAAACCCTATTTTAGTCACAGGCAGATTGTAAAACAAGTTTGGTTTTATCAAGTTGACTAAGCAGTGCTGGAGTACATCATACTTGAAAGCAGCTGTTAAAACATATTTTTAATCCCCTGGAAATCTCTTCCCACTCAAAAGGCCACATGCCATCTAGGAACTATTCTTTCCACTGAAGGTATTCTCGTTTATGCACTAAAGAACCCCAGCAAATGTATTTCATCAACAGGGCTAACAATTCATTGAATCAAAACTAGAACTTTATACCAGCCAGTATAGGACAATTTTATATTTAAAATCAAAAGACACAGAAAGTATCTTGATATAACTTTGATATAGTCAAAAGTAACAACTCCTTTAGAGCCATTCCCTACCAACAGTTCTGGTCACATACCCCTCAGACTAACAAAAGTGGAAGGAATAGCCTTTTTTTCCCCTTACCAGTGCAAATGCTGAAGTAGGCTTACCTGATACTTCTGTAGTCAATGGCCCAATACCAAGACGGTTTTCTCAATAAATGATATTTCTGCTGGTTTTGGCTAAGAGCTTGAGGGGGTGTGGCCAATGTAATTCAATATTTGTGTTGGGTTTTCTGAGTTCTGTTTAGTATTTTGCTCCCCTCTGTGATCTTGCAGCTGTTTGCTGCTGCATGATTGAAGGCAGAATTTACCTGGTGTGCAGTTTTCATCTCATAAACAGCTTTGTTTGGAGTCCTGTTCATTTCCAATCCGTGTCTCACTATTATTCCAAGAAAACATGCACTTACAGGGAAAAGCAATTTGATGAAGGGATACTATACAGTGTATCCACTTAAGGGGGGGTCTGAGGAAGTAAGGCCTAGAGCAATGGCTTAACTTCAGTGTGCATTATCTGTGCAATGTTACCATCATTATCTGTGAGCTTGTTAAAATACAGATTCTCAAGACATCCTCAGGCTTATTCAGTCAGGCTTGTTCCTGGGATATGTCCTCGTATTTGTGTATTTTTTTTTTAAATGAACCTCCATATAATTCTGAAATGTACTAATGTTTGAGAGCCAGGAGCCAATGTAGAAAGAAGGGCAAACAGGGATCAGAGCCATTGCTCAGTGTCCCATATTTCTCACATTCATTTCCTGAGAAAGGGCTCTCTGCTTTCTGGGCACCAAGTATTTGATGTCATAGGAGGCCTGGATATTTTCCCTATTCAGTTGTAGAACCAAGCTTGTCCTCTCCCAGAAGGGAGTGAGAATGAAGCCCCATAGAGTAGTGCCTCAAAAAAAAAAAAAAAATCTGTCGACTTAATTTTAGCATCAACTTTCCGTTGTAAGAGGTTTCCACTTTGCGTCTTTCAAAGAAGGAATAAACTGTTAATGATGGTCATCAAATTTCACAAAATTTAAAATAAGGCTATCTGACAGTAAGACTTCTGACCTTCTAAAAATATAGTTAAATGTTTCTGGTAGGAAATTTCTTTTAACAGATTCTATAGCAGAGCAGGTGGTAATAAACATTATCCAACATGAAATGGACGGATTTGCTCATCCAGTCCTGCAGATTTCTCATCCTTATAAATAATCATTATTGTGATTTCAGTCAGGTGTGCTACCATCTTTCAGATTATGGTTTGAAGGCAGTTTAAGATACACTATTTTGCAAAACATGAGAAACCAATTAATTCTTTCCTTCTCTCTGACTGTAACTTCGCTTTTTAGTGGTTGATTAAGAATGAAAAGAAAATAACTTCAATCTCTCACATCTGGAAGCACACAGGATTTGGTTGAAGGGAATGACTGAAACCCACCCACTAGTGCCTGCACCGTCTTCTGACAGTGTTGGCAGAGTAGCATCAGGATGCTTCTGCTGACTTACAAGCCACACTCAGGAGAGTGATTGCAGACCTGAGATCTGACATTAATTTAGCCCCCTGCAAAAGTGGTGCTGTGAACAGGTTCTGCTCTAGTGTTTCCTTCACCTCATTCTATGAAAAGTACAACTCCAGCCCAGCTGCTTCATTAATATCCTGGATCACAGATGAAATAACAAAGCTCTGCTGGAAATGAGCATAGGAGCTTCTATAGGATTGAGACTTTGAGTGTGTGCATTTTTGTTTTGTAGCAAATATTGCCACTAGAGTTTACAAGGTTGGAAGACTTCATTGAGAAAGGCATCTCTAGATATTTTTGCAAGCGCTTAGGCATGCCGATTAGGTTTAGTTCTTTGTCTCAGGAGTTCTGCAGAGGTTGCCCATTGTCTCAAATAAATGAATGAGAAGCATATTTTCATTTTCCAAATTAAAACTCAGTCAATAGCTTTTGCCAGGTACTGGCACAACAGGGCTAGTCAGACATCAAATCCAGGGGGACATCAAATGCCACGTTAGTGATAGGAACGTGAATGAGGTCAAGAGTTAAGTTATTTCCAAGACGTTGGAGGCAACAGGGTAGGGAAGCCTAAAGAACAACCAAGGTTGGTAAAAGCATTCCACAGAGAATAGCAAAAGTCATGTCAAAAGGCTACAGGAATACAAAGTCCAGACTGTACTGCTGGGTCAGATGCCAGAGGAGGTAACTGGGTATCAAAGATAAGAGAGTGGGTGAGATGGGAAAGATAAGATAAATTTCTCCAAATGATTTTTTTTGCTGCCTTTCCTAGATTGCCTTTGGCCAGCTGTGAATGATGAGGCCCTTGTTCTGGATGGCATCTTTTTTTTTTTTTTAAAGATTTTATTTATTTATTTGACAGAGAGATAGCCAGCGAGAGAGGGAACACAGCAGGGGAGTGGGAGAGGAAGAAGCAGGCTCCCAGCGGAGGAGCCCAATGTGGGACTTGATCCCGGAACACTGGGATCACGCCCTGAGCCGAAGGCAGATGTTTAACGACTGCGCTACCCAGGCGCCCCCTGGATGGCATCTTAAAGCCACCATATAATTCTCTGACACTGCCTTAGCGTGTCACCGAGAGACATGGAGATTAAAACATAGAGTGTGGATCCAGTTAACATTTTTAAAATTTTATTTTCTAAGCTGGCTATTTATTTTGTATATGGCAGGTGGATAATTTAAATGATGCAAAGTTCTGGGGAAGATAAACTCTACACAAAATTCTGCTTGGCCTTAGCCATTATTGAAACTAGTTTTATATAAAAATGCCATCATTTGGGTAAAAAGTTTTATTATTACTATTTTATCCAAACGTGCAAAGTCAGAGTGATAAGTTGGGAAGATCACTAGAGTAGGAGTTAGAAGACTAGGATTCTAGTCCTGGCTAAATAAAGGTATAAATTTAGGTAAACATTTAACATTTTAGCCATAATTTCCTCATTTACTGCCAGGGGCTAACAAGTTATTCATTGCCTAATGGACTTTTAGTGAGAAGCATATGTGCTAATGTACATACGTAACTTTACATTTTTTGAAATCTTTATAACAGGTCCTAATTTTAAGTTGTTATGACCTTAAGAAATTATTGGCTGATCCTTATATTGTACTTTATAAATAAAGAGCCTGGTGTTGCCCCTTAGACGGATGATCGAGCAGCCATGCCTGCTTTCTACTAACTTGCCTTCTTGTAGGGAAAATAAGCTGGTGTAGTGATACCTCCTGATTGCCTCCCTGGCATCCATTTCCCCCTTTCAAACATGGTCCTAAATTTCTCAGATGAATGTGTTTGAGTGAGATTTATGCTTCCACTAGTTACTGTAATTGGCTTAGGTCTCTCTCTGGTTTCAGGATTGGTTTAGGGGGAAAGGATTTGGTGAACAAATCAAGACTGGTCTACTCAGAGTGAATGTCAGACATTTTGCTTAGAATGTTGGCACGGAGACTTTTCTGTGCTAGGCTTGCTGCTCTAAAGGGTGAGAGGTGTGGTGCAGCCACACCCATGAGAAAGGACGCCAGGACTCAGCTACCTGTAGCCACCTGAATGGAAGCAGATCCTAGACATGGATCCTAGGGACATAATTTCGGTCCATGATAAGATACTCTCCCCCATTCTCTCCCCTCCACTGGAGATTCTGACACAGTAAGTCTGTGATCTGGGATCCCAAGATATTTTTAAAGCTCCTCGGATGATCCTCACTTGCACCTGGTTGTGAACGTCCCTGCCCCGTCGATTATTAAGGGATAGAACCAAGCGCACTAGAGTAGCGTTAGCTACAGAGTGGACGGTTTCTTCGGAGCGTGCAGTTCTACAAGCCACGTTTATTCCTCAGTCTTTGTTCACTTAGAATTAATTTGTCCTTTTGATAAAGTATACTTGTACATGACATACAATCATTCATTCGCTTATTCCATTATTTATCTAGTAGTAATCGAGTGCCTCTTTAGTGTTAAGTGTGGCATGGGTAGTGGCATGACATGGGGGGAGGCGTGGGGAAGGGCTGTGTTCCCCACTGAATTCTGATAGAGCTGGGGAACTTCTCATGTGGTGATGTAGGTCTTCTGTCAGGAACATGTGGGACTAGTTATAAACTGCATTTCCTTGCAGAAGGTGATTGGTGTAAATATAGTCAGTGAACTTTTTACATCTTTAGGAGGTAAAAGAGACTTTGTAAGTGGATAGAGGAAGTGGTCCCTTCCACTTGAGGGAGGGATCTGGGAGATTTCTGGGAAGAGGAAGAATTTGCTTTGACCTTGAAAGACAGAATTTGGATAGGGAAGGAAAGTCATAAAAAAGCAAAAGGTTGGAGAAAAGCGTGTTTCAAGGACAGTTGAAACATGGCTGGGCTGTTTCAGCTGAAGATATACATTTAGGAACAGAAATGTTTACCTTCTCAGCACAGAATGCTGATATACAATTCTACACTTGTTCTTTTATGAAAATGAAGGCTGTAAAAAGATTTTTATATGCTGTTGACACTTCATCTGTTCACGTGGGCATTGAGCTTATATCTGAAAGTAACGTGGTTATAATGTAGCAATGTTGGTTCCCTAGTAAGTTTGTTGAGAAGGGATTCTACCTGTCATGTATAGTCAGCCTGCTTTGGCCAGCTCTTAAATCAACATTTAAATAAGGAAACCAGGAAACCCAAGGGACAGAAAGTCCTTGCCTTGATGTGTATGTAAGGGTTTTCTTAAAAGAAGTGAAAAAATAAATAAATAAATAAGTGTTGAAATCGTAGGAGGGTTTAAGGAGTGCAAAGTGCTTGCTTTTTTGCATGCTGTTCTTGGACCCGGGCCATTTTCACAGTACCCAGTGGTGTTTTATGTTTTCCCTAATTTATTGGTGATTTTATTTCATGACCCTTAATCCAGGAAATGCCACATAAGAAACACACCGAAGAAACTTTCCTATCATAAATTTTAAATACACAAAAAATGGTCGTCTCTGGGCTCTTCAAGTACCTTGAAAAACTTGTTCCAGACCCAATCACAGAGAATCATTAAACCTTAAGAAGGCATAGGAGAGAACTTTTTTCCTTCATCTGATCTGGTTACAACTATTATAATGACCTTTAATTAAAACACATTATAATGCACTGATCATGAATGTAGTGTGGCTTAGCAAATCCTTAGCCACACCAGGAGCAAATGATAGTTCCACAGACCAGCAGGGAAGCCCAAGGTTTCATTCTCAAATGTAATTTGTTGGTTAGCACATTAAATGCCCTGTGCCTCTGGTATCTTTGATACCTGGTGCTGCTTTGACCTGCTCTGTTCCTGTCCCTTAGACCGTGCTCAGTACCCCAACTGCATTTGTTCTCATCTGGAGGTTCCTGTTGATTCTGACCCTGGTGTAGTGATCTTGGTTTCTCATCTAATCCAGGACACGTGACAGGTTACCTGGCTTGGGCCCAGTGTGGCTCCTGCTGTGCTGGGGATCTTGGCTGTCCCTTCACCTGGAATTCTCCGCTCCTGCCTCATTTTCCAGGTGACATAAGTGGCTACCTTCTAACTGAACTTCAACTCTGGCTTAACCCTTTCAGATAGAGGGAAATTTAATGCTTCCCACCTGGCAAGTTTTTTTTCCCTTTCATCTAGAATTTATTACCCTTAAAATTCATGAATGACATTACTTTTAAAACAAAACAAAATTTCTTGATATAGTCTTCCCAGAGTATATCATCAGAGAGGGCCAAAAGCAAGCAAATTCTTACAATATTAGTATCTTTGTTTCTTTATTAGAATTTGGAGTTATAGTTGCCCCATAATTAAAATGTATTCTGCAACAAAGTTAAATGATACTTCTACAAAAATTCATCTATATATTCTCAAAGAATTTTTGAATTATTAGAGAATTGTTTCATTGGTTAAGATGTTCAATATCATTGGTTTTCTACTTAGATTGCAAGCATTTCCATTTTTATAAACATAGATGATTCTTTTTTTTTTTAAAAAAGATTTTATTTATTTATTCGACAGAGATAGAGATAGCCAGCGAGAGAGGGAACACGAGCAGGGGAGTGGGAGAGGAAGAAGCAGGCTCATAGTGGAAGAGCCTGATGTGGGGCTCGATCCCAGAACGCCGGGATCACGCCCTGAGCCGAAGGCAGACGCTTAATCGCTGTGCCACACAGGCGCCCCTAAACATAGATGATTCTTAGGTGCACCCCAGTGCTTCTCTCAAATGTGTTCATGAACTACCTAGAGACCCTGTTAAAATATAGGCTCTGACTCAGGAGGCTTGAGTTAGAGTCTGGTTAGGGGCTGAGAGTCTACATTTTTAATAAGCTTCTAGGTGTTGGTAATGTTGCTGATACTTTGGGTAGAAAGGCTGTAGACAATGACTTTACATATATTTTTAGAATCCTAAGGAAACAACATCTAACAGTCTGTGCTCAATATGTGCTACTTGAAGGATGGAGTGAAACAGTAAAAACAAGTGTTGATAATTTAGGTAGGTTAATTGCATTAGAAGACTCAGAACCCTAGAAAATTAATGTAGATATAGGTCATTGTCCAAAATATATTTAGTGTATGACTTTATAAATATTCTGTGCCATGATTCGAATGTGTTTAGCTACAGTTAGCTCTTATGTGTTGAAACTGTCTTCATACCCAAGTCTATGCTAGGTAATACCGCAATGAAAAATAAGTTGGACAGCCATGTTTGCAAAAAATTTATTTTGTAACATAGTTTATAGAAACTAACATGTTTTAAGGAAATAAAACCTAAAGATACCCTCGTTGTCACATCTATTGGGTTGATCAAGGTATTGTAGCTACTCAGTCATATCCACTTATTTAACATTGCATGTATTCTATCCTAAAGCTGGCTGCTTGTTTAGGAAGAAAAGGAGAGGTTCCTAGGTAGAGTGAGACCATTGAATGACATAAAATAAGCCATATTTTATTTTCAAAAATTATGACAATAATGATGATGATAATGAATCTAATATGGATAATAAAGGCTAACACCTATTGAGTATGTAGAGTAAGTACTTTACAATAATTATTTCCTTTAGTCTTCCCAACGTTCCTATGAAGTAGACACTGTAGTTTTCCCATTTTATGTATGAGAATCCAAGACTCAAAATGATTAATTAACTTGCTCAATGTCACATGGCTTAGTGAAAAGAGGTAGGTGGTAGAGTCAGGACATGAATCCAAACAGTCTGGTCACTCTGGAGTTCATTGTCTTAACTCCTAACGTATGCTGCTGTAAGGGAGGGACAAACAGATATGATGGTGATTCCAAGGGAAAAGAGGCCACATCTGACTGAAGGGATTAAGCTTGGAAAGATGGTGGGATTTCAGCAGGGGCAATAGGGTGGGATGACGGTCTAGCCTGAACAAATGCTCTGAGTCTGAAAAAACAACAGCTTTGCAGTTTTAATCCTAGTAAACAAGAAAATGATGGTGCAACAGTAACACTAATGGGAAATTAGGGAAAATGAGGAGGTTTCTTGAGTTTATTTATCAATAGATCACGCCAATCATTAGAACGTTGAAAACCATATTCTTGGATTCCAGGGGAAAAAAATACAGGCTAAAAATACTGACTTGAGAATCAGCTATGCATTTAATAAGAAATTTCTTGAATGTAACTTTATCTTGAAAGCGAAAGTAGACAGGAGATGACAAAATTGCAACAGCTTGCATGTGTCTCAAGATAAAACTTACTTTTGAAATAATTTTAATTATTTAATATTCTTAGTTTTACCTCCATTAAAATGGAGTTCTATATTGAGAAGATTATATATAATTATTAAAGTTGAGCAAAAATTATTTTTTGGTACATTAATTTAATCAAACCTAATTGGAATCATTTCTTAATAGACTGACATGTAATTATAAGATAAAATGAACAACTATTTTCTTTTTTTCGGTCTCAAACAATGACCCTTAAGTACATGATATATTGATAAACTTAACCAGAATGTTAACTAAAAAGGATGATGTGTCTTTTTGTACATCAACAATTTAAACCTGGAACCAGAATGGCAGAGTGGTGGAAAGCCCGGGCCTAGGTTCAAATTCTGGTTTGGGAGATGGGCGTTAGTATTCTCATTTAATAATAATAATAATAAATAATAATATTAATAATAATACTTACCTTTTAGAACTTTGGGGGAATAGTTGAACTAATACATAAACATTTCTTGGAATAATATCTGATATATAAATAATGATAGCTAACATTTATTAAACACTTGTTGTCTACCAAGAACTATTTTTAATAAGAAATTGAGAAATGTTAGATATTATTATTACTATCAATAGCTTTTACAGGAGTATTATTTTATAACAAGAATATAGCTTGTTAAAATAATCATCAATTATCTGAAAAAGAAGGCCATGTCTGTTGCATGGGCTTTTTTGTTTTCTTACCTCCAGATTTAATCTATTTAATCTTTGAAATACCGCAACAGATTCAGAGTCAGTATTTAAAGGTGAGTTTATGCACCCCTAAAGTTATAGCAGAGCAGACATTTTCCCCAAAAAGGCACAGTGCACATTCAGAGTTTAAAGTGATAAGACTTTCTTGATATTTTAGTGACACAAGATAAAATGAGAACTTGTGAATCATAAATTCAGTTCTGTTGTAAAAATTGTGAATTTTTATTTATTTATTTACTTTTAAAAAGATTTTATTTATTTATTTGAGAGAGAGAGCACGAGCGGGGGAAGAGGGAGAGAGAGAAACAGATTCCCTGCCAAGTGAGGGCCCGATGTAGGGCTTGATCCTTGGGACCCTGGGACCATGACCTGAGCTGAAGGCAGACCCTTGACCAACTGAGCCACCCAGGCACCCCCATAATTGTGAATTAAAAAAAAAATCTGAAAAAATTGAGTTCTGCTCAAAATCTATCATATTCCAAGTGTTGGAGAAAAATCTAGAGAAGTTTGACATTCTTTGCACACTCCCTATTATTATTGTCAGTGATTGGCCTGTGCCTCAAACTTCTGAGGCATGACATGGAAAAAGCTTTAATCATCCAAATACTATTCTATTGGTGACACTTTTGTTATTTATTTTCTTGTATTTTGCATGGAAATAACATTTGTTTCCTGGAATTTGAAGACTTCTTTTTATCATTACCTGTTTGTATTTCTATTCCTTCAGTTATGTCAGAACACCTTTAATTCCATAATAAAATGATTATTACTTCATGTAGGGAGAACAGATCAGAGGCCGTTTTCCCCCTAATGAATCCATGGGCTTAAAGAATTAGAGAGACACTTAAATAAGATGAAAAAAAAAGTGTCCATGATATTCAATATAATCAAAACTTGAAGTTTTTCCTATAAATGTAATCTAAACAGTCATGCTTTAATATATGTGCAGAAGCAAATGTACTGTACCTGTTATTTTTTCTCTTTGCTTATTTTATTTTATTTTTTTATTATAATTAATATTTTTTATTATATTATGTTAATCACCATACAGTACATCCCTGGTTTTTTATGTAAAGTTCGATGATTCATTAATTGCATATAACACCCAGTGCACCATGCAATACGTGCCCCGTATNTGGTTTTTGATGTAAAGTTCGATGATTCATTAGTTGCATATAACACCCAGTGCACCATGCAATACGTGCCCCGTACCTGTTATTAATACAACTTCTCATGTTCTATTCCATCAATGTGGGATTGCTTTGCTGTAGGAATGCAACTTATATTTATAAAAGTTTAGATTAACTGAAACCGAAGGAGAAATTTGATAAAATACTTGAGGGTAAAAGCAGATTGATCTTGTGTATAGTTCCAAGACAAGTTATAGTTGAGGGGCCACAAATTTAAATTTCCCAGGAGGCAAAAAAGTTAACATAAATATGTTAGAAGACCTAGAGTAAATCAGTGGGGAGGGTACAGTTTGAAGATATCAGCTTGCATGCCACACCTAAAAGCATTATAGAAACATTATGAGCCAAGCAAATCATCTGTGATTTGGCTATATTTTTATTCACTGACTCATAATTTGCTGCCACTTACTTTAGGGGATTTGGTTTTTGCTAGTTTTATTTTTTTTAAAGATTTTATTTATTTATTAGAGAGAGCATGATCAGGAGGAGGGGCAGAGGAAGTGGGAGAAGCAGACTCCCCGCTGAACAGGGAGCTCAACATGGGGCTCTATCCCAGGATGCCGGAATCATGACCCGAGTGGAAGGAAGACGCTTAACCAACTGAGACACCCAGGTACCCAGTTTATGCTGGTTTTAAGTACCATTTCTTAGCTTTACTGGTAAACATCTGTTTGCCTATTTCTATTCCAGAATTAGAATAATAATTTGTATCATTAAATTATACTAGAAGTTTAGAAGACAATGATAATTTGACTTAATTCAGGGAACATATGTTGGATATAAACTATATGCCATATGCAGTCTGCTGAGCATGACATGTAAGTAAACAATTTATGATAATCCAGTGTAATTTGTTATATCAGCTACAGAAATAAGCTTCAGGTAGGTCAGAGGAGGAGGGGTTAATCCTTCCTTCCCTCTTCTCACTCATCTGGATTGTTTAATCTGGTAACACATATGTCTTCATCATCTGTGTGCTTTTCATTTTAACAATTCATGAGTATGACTTATATTCTTAGCTTTGAGGGTGATAGGTCGGGGCAATGAAGAGAAGTGTAACAAAAACGAAATAAAACACCACTTGTTTACTTATGAGGAATTCTGGGTATATGAAAGACACAATGTGACAAGGGCTATGATAGAGCCACTGATGCCAAGGGGAGAAAGTGAACCTTTGTGGAGGAGGTGGCTCTGGTTGTGGATTGAATTAGCTTTCTCCATGGAGTGAAGTCAGGAAATTCTAGGTAGAGGCAGCACCAGGCGTAAAGGTCTGAAGACGGCCAAAAGCAGAATTTATTTGTAAGTGATGTACCTATATCCTCCTTCCAACAATCATAGTCAACAAGAAGATGCTTCTGCAAAAAGTTTGGCACTGTTCTCAACAGTACAAAAAACATGGTTGTAGTGTGTTAACGTATTAAAGAGAATTAAGTAAATCAGTCCCTGAACAGTGTATAATTAAAGAGTGGGCTGATTAACACATTTTTTCCCCAGTCATTTGCACTAAATGCTTACATTGCCTTCAGCCTTGTGCCCCGAGGTCCTGTTTATCTTTTATTGCTGAGGACCTCACCCAGTGCCTCTGATGCCTGTGACCAAGAGATATTTTATGAATATTTTCTTGATGGTGATGATAATGTACTATAAAGCAGCTTAAGCAAAAAAGAAATCATTAAATAAAAGTGATTTAAGATTCAGTGTTCATTGATACCCAGTAAATACCAAGTTGCTGTGGTTTATATAGGACTGTAATGCAGCATAGGGAACATATTAAGTCATCAGGTAACCTTCACCTCAGCCCATTGCTTTATTACCCATAGCCTATTAATCACTTTACTCTTGTTGTCTTTCCAAATGCCTCTCTACCTTTCCTATTCCCATCGTTCCACGCCTTATCTGTAAAATAAGGAGAAGAATGGTGTGCCCTCTGAAGGATCTTGAAAAGTTTAAGAGATACAACTTACATAAGGTACTTAGCACCACGAGTTCATAGGCATTGGTTGAATTAATAATGGGTGCTATAATGGGTAGTGGTACGGACTCCATCAACTAACCTTGGATTTTATCAATGGCTTATCTTCCTATACTCAGAATCTGCCACCATCTCCTGCCTCTTGTTTTTTTAAATGTCTGGAATCAGAATGTCTTTCAGAACATCTGTTCGATGCATGATTTTTTTCCACTACAGGAATAATAAATACAAGACCCTTTGAACTAATAATGAGGAATCTGCACCTTTAGAGTCACTCCATGCTGTGTTCAGTTAAATTAAATTGTTATGTATCTCTACTTTTGAGCAAAATTCCTCCTTCTCTGATTTTTACTCATTGGTCCTATATCTACCTTCTAACCACAAAGAAAAAAATCTAATTTCTTCTCTATGTTTGTATTAAATGTACTTAAGGTTACTCTCTTTTAAAAAAATCATATTTGATCAAAATCTTTAAATGATTTCCATTTGCCCAAAAGTAAATTCCAAATATCCCTACCAACCATTGAGAGACCACTATGAGTTAACTCAACTGACCTACTTTGACTTGTCTCCTATTTTAACATTTGTGATATAGACCTGTGGTTAGTTAGAAGACCAGTCTTCTTGCAATTCAGCTGTTGCACTTTATTATTCACAGATGCCACATTGCTTCTGCTCTTTCTTCAGCTGGCCAAACTCATCTTCTTCTCCATGTCCTAAGGATCTTTGGGTTCCTTAGATGTCATTTCTCCATGAAAAACTTCATCAGTTTCAATTGACCTTTCCCTCTCTCATGTTATTTAGCAGAATTTCCACACTGGCAAACTTTATCTAGTTCCAGTCTTTTGCTCTCTCTGCTAGCTTGAAGACTCATGTTTTTCTTCTCTTTCTATTATATGTCTAATTACATACTATTTAATATTTTCCTGACTTAATTTTATAATTATTAGGCAATAACTTCTATAGACTATTTTTCGGTATTATACTTTCATTGATGTCATTTAACAATTTCATATTTGTGAGCATGGTTTCTCAAATAAGATAATCTGTTCAATAAAGATAACACTCCTGTCTTATATTCCCTTCAGGGTTCAAGAACATCTGATACATTCTTATATATTCAAACTCAACAATGATTTGATTAAAATCATCAGTTTCTCAGTAACTGCCTACTGCATGCTGGTTATATACTAGTTATTGTGAAGAATACACAGATAAGGCATGAACCTCTCCCTCAAGGAACTTGGTGTTGGGAATAGATTGTTCTTCCAAAGATATTATCCTCTTATCAGAAAACTTGATCAAATTATACTCTGATGTGTTTAAACAGAGAATAATTTGTTTAGTTCATTTTTATCACTTGTATGTCGCTATCTAGCTATGAAGTCAAATCAAAGGTAGTCCTGAAAGAAAATTTTATTTGCAATTTATAGAAGGTCAGATGTCAATGTCCTAGATCTGGGTAGCACCTCATAGAATTCTTTTTGTTAGAAATATTTTTTTTCTTGATTCTAACCTTCAGTACAATTTTAAGAACTGACTTATCTTGCAAAAGCCAGTGTAAGTCAACAATCTTATCTTGAATATTTAGGCCAATATAATATTTATTTCAAACTAGCAGCTAACAGTAATTTCTGCAAACCATCTGGAAGGATAACTTATCAGATTACATCCTCTCTCCTCCCAACTTGTCCCAGATAACAGTCTGCTGAATGGATGATTATCCCTGTACTCCCTGAGGAACCATTTTGGACATACACTCCTAAATTAATTGATAAAGTTTGGCAGTTTTACCAAAGATAAATAATATTTACATGTGTAACTACTGAAACAGGAGAACATTTTGACTGTTTTTTCTATTTATTTGTTAGTCTTTTGGTGATTTTGCAGAACTCAGAACTACTAAGTCAGAGGTTTTGCAGTCTGCTTTCCCTAGGTCAGTTTTTTTGGGATTTGTTACAGAGAGCAACAGTGTTTGCAATGTGGAATGTCTGAGAGTGTAGTGTTCAGACACACCACTGAGTCATAATGTCTGTCTATAGAGTTTATTTTTCTCCATATGTTCATAATGGAACATGATGTGAAGTTTTTTCTCAAATGCAATGGCATCTGAATTTTGGAAAAACCAGGAAATGCACTTATAGAAAAAGGTTTTTCTTTTGATGAAGATTTCCTTCCATTAGTACAGGATCAGCTATTTCTGGTACAAAAATTTTAAAAGAATTACACCAGAAATTAAAAAGGGTTCACAGGACAAAGGGTTCACTTTTCAGTGGATTGGACTAAATTATGTTGGCATTTAAGAAAATCGAGTCTCAAGGACTACCTTTTTTTTTCCGTTTTATCTTACTTTGTCTGTAAGACTTCTTTTTTTTTTAATTTTTTTTTATTATATTATGTTAGTCACCATACAGTACATCCCTGCTTTCTGATGTAAAGTTCGATGATTCATTAGTTACGTATAACACCCAGTGCACCATGCAGTACATGCCCTCCTTACTACCCATCACCAGCCTATCCCATTCCCCCACCTCCCTTCCCTCTGAAAACCTCAGTTTGTTTCTCAGAGTCCATAGTCTCTCATTCTTCATTCCCCCTTCTGATTACCCCCCCTTTCTTTATCCCTTTCTTCCCCTACCAATTCAAGGACTACATTTTAAGAACGCATTTTAAAAAGTGACTGGAGATGGTTCCAATGACTCTTCAAGCTGAACCTGTCTCCTGCTGGATAATCATCTGATCCCTGCTTAACAATTTTCATTAAAGCCTCTGACGGTTTGGATCTGCTTTGCAGCTTATGTACTGTAACAACTGTGATAGATTACCATCCTGGCCCATGATTAGATTTGTGTCTGTCCCAAAATTCTTTCTGTGCCACTGTAGATTACTCAAGAATAGAGGTGCTGGAAAGAATAAATACAGTAAGAACACATTTTATTAATTTCCTTAGAAGGTAAAGTAAAACTGACGTGTGTGTGTGTGCACATGTGTGTGTGTATTTCCTATGAAGCCTTTTATTTACAATTGTGTTTAGAATAGTGGAGCTGTGGTCAGATTTTGTAGTTTAGATCATAGAAATTTAGTTTACTTGAAATTTCAAGAAATCATTTTTCTTAAAATCAGCATTTGTTCTGTGTAGCAGGGATAAGTTTAATTTAGACATTGTTTTGATTCTCATCCTATTTTGATTCTCATTACTTTTATGACTTTTGGTTGACTCTAGTTGTAAATCTGTAAAGGTTAGGTATAGAATGCTACTCAGCTATCTGTGGACATCTTAATTCATTATTTATCATTTATTCACATATTCAACAAAATGTATTGAATACTTATCATGTGACAGATACTTTAATAGGTAGCAGTGAATAGAAATAAAAAATGTGGCCTCTGCACTCAAGGAGCTCTCAACCTAGCCTATAAGACCTACACCTTTCACAGCAGGCTGAACTGCAAAATGAGAAATAAACAATATGTTATTAGAACACAGAAAAGGAAATGAGTACTTTCTCCAGGTTGGGTATATGTGGGAAGTACATTTCAATATAGCAGACATTTTTCCTGGAAGATGTCAATAGTTCAGAAGACAGGATGGATTGAAATGCATTTAATCTCACTATATGGCAGCTGTGGACTCTAATGAAAATAACAAAAGTCGTTATATTTCATAACTCTTTGCAGCTCCAAAGTATTTCATAAATACCTCCTGTCATATCATGTTTTATAAGAAATATATTTCTCAGATACATTTGATTTTCATCCACAGTTACTAGAAATGCTTCAGAACCATAAAGATGAAATGGATGTCTTGTTATGAATGAAAGTGACTTTTAGACACCACCCAAGGGCAGGGGCTAGTTGCCAGGAGGACCAGCTATGTGATTAGAGGGTTGGAAATTTCAGTCCCACCCCAACTGCTGGGGCGGGAAGAAGGGGTGGAGGGTGAATCAACCAATGGCCAATGGCCAGTGATTTAGTCAATCATGACTATGTAATCAAGCCTCCATAAAAACTCAAGAATTTTTTGGTCCGTTTTTTTTGGGAAAGCTTTCATGCTTGGGGAATCAAAACACTCTCATGTACCACTAAGCCAGTTCCCAAGCTTCACAAGGACAAAAGTTTCTTTATTTAGGACTTCACCCTGCATATCTTGTTATCTGGCTATTGATTCATATCCTTTATCACATCCTTTAATAAACTGGTAAATGTAGGTACATGTTTCCTTGAGTTCTGCAAGCCATTCTAGCAAATTAATTGAACCTGAGGAGATCACTGAAAACTCCATCTCTGGCTGGTTGAAGAGGGGGGAATCTTGTAGGAATGAACACTTACCCTGTGGAATCTGATGCTATCTCTGTCAGAATTTACTTGAAATCTCATCACCCTTCTTGTGTCTGAGAATTGCTTGGCATTGTGTGGAGGGGAACCCCCCTCAATATTGGAATTGGGTTCAGGAACCTAAAATACCTCCTTATTTGATTCTCAACAAATGGATGAGATGGACATTATTGTTAAATAAAGGTAAAGTGATAAGGTTTTGTGCAAAAGAAAATGGAGCATATTTCCCTGGGCTCTGTTTGGAACACGAGGATGGAAGAGTGAAGAAGTTATGACCTTCATTGGTGCCATTTTGTGCTGATGTTCCTCCATGTAGGAAGTGGTCAGGAGTTGAGTGACTCCTTCATAGAGGAACTAAGGTAAATTATTAATAGCAAATAATTCTCTCTATTCATCACACTCAATATACATGATTTGTTTAGTGTTTTTTTTTTTAAAAGATTATTTATTTATTTAAGAGAGAGAGAAAAATAGCATGAGCAGGGGGAGGGGCAGAGAGAGAAGAAGGCTCCCAGCAGGGAGGCTCACGCAGGGCTCAATCCCAGGACCCTGGGATCATGACCTGAGCCGAAGGCAGATGCTTAACTGACTAAGCCACCCAGGCACCCCTTGTTTAGTGTTTAATTTTATGAGTCTCAGTTATGTGTTGAATCCTGGAATCAAAAGAGAGAAGTGAGTACAAATCTACTGAAACTACGGTGCTACTTTCTGACAAATAATGTTCTTTCCAATTTCTACTCTCTGCACATTCCTTTGAGAAAGAAAACTGAGAATGAGATTGATCTCTTCCACCTTCTTGGGGAATACAGGGTCTTCCTAACCTTGCAAGAAAAAATCAGTGTGAAACACATGTTATTCGCTTTCCTTCAAAAATACATAACTGGGAAGAAGAGAATACTATATAATTTTGGTAATCACATATTCTACTAAGTAAACAAAGAATACTTTATTATAGATTTTATTTTAAAGTCTTCACCTTTCATAATTATTTCATTTGAATCATAATTTCCTAATTAGGCAATGCAATTACAGGTTGAAAATCCTATAATCATATGTATTTAGGTTAATTATGTTAACCATTAATTACTGTTGAACTACTGAAATGGTAACCTGTGCAAATGAAATACTTGTAGAGAAGCAACTCAGGTTTTAAAATTATACCTTATGGGGCGCCTGGGTGGCACAGCGGTTAAGCGTCTGCCTTCGGCTCAGGGCATGATCCCAGTGTTATGGGATCGAGCCCCATATCAGGCTCCTCCGCTATGAGTCTGCTTCTTCCTCTCCCACTCCCCGCTTGTGTTCCCTCTCTCGCTGGCTGTCTCTATCTCTGTCAAATAAATAAATAAAATCTTTAAAAAAAATAAATAAAAAAATAAAATTATACCTTATAATAAAAAAAAAGAAAAGTCTAACATTGCACAGATTAAGATCCTGTAAGAAACCCGTTAAATCAAAGAAAGTGACAGTTAACTTTTTAATATTTAAACAAATTCAATTAGCATCTCTTTAATGTTGATTTCAGTAAGCTGATAGAATTATGTGTAGATGAATTTATGATTTATAATTTGTCTATCCACAAAATAGCAATAAATGCCTTGGGAAGGAATTAACCAGCATATATGTTATAGCTAAATAGTGAATGTTTCCTAATGGGAAACGTAGTGAGGAAAAACTAATATTCATAAATTATATGTTCTTTGCGTAAATAAACCTGGAATCATTTGCTGCTTACTTAAAAATGTCTTTTCCATTGGTAAGTTAAAAGATATGTGCAATTACATAGGAATATATGAATTTCATGTATATCCATCCTTTTTTTCAGAGCCAACGAAGAGAATAGATCCCTATTCAGAGATAATGACCTTCTTATTTATATTCTAGGACAGTCATTGAAAGAAATTTGAACTGTTTGTCAATTGGTATGGGTGAGATGGGAGAGACATACTAATTAGGACAAAAATAAATTAACCTGGGTCAGATTTCTTCCAGCATTCAGAAAAGTAGCACTAAATCCATTTTACAATTTACCTTATTTCATTTTGGGGGGCAGATACAATTTATTTCTAACACATTATAGTGGAAACAAAATTGAAAATAAATACAGAAAGATTTTTGTAACATTGATGAATATCTGCTTGTTAAGTATATCTCTCAAAAATTATACAGGTTTGGGTACCATTTCTGGATCCATGCTACAGAATTTCAGAGAATCAGTTGTATATTTGTTCAAGTACTTAAATAACTAAAAGTGTGATTTTGAGAAATTCATTATGTCATTTGAGACCTTCGCTACCCAAAGTGTGCTCCATGGATCATCAGTGTTGGTGCACTCAGAACTTGTTAGAAACACCAAATCTCAAACTCTCCCCAAAGCTACTGGATCAGAGTTTGAATTTTAACAAGATTCCCAGTTGATGCAAGTATTATGTTAAAGTTTATAAAGGGCTGTTCTGGATCACATTTGTCTTTCAGGTAATGAAAAAGAACAGCAAAGTCATCACCTACCTAGTAATTTTACTTTTGTGAGCCCCAGAACCATAAATTCAAGCCCAGCTAAAGCAGCTGATGTTTGTTGAGTAGGATAGTTTATGGGATAAGTGAGTCATCTCATTATATATACTCTGAAATATTTTAATTTCAGGGATACTAGTGACCGGTTGTTCATGAGGTAATTGAAATGTACAGATGAAATCAGGATTTACTTAAAAAATAATACATACATAATTTTAAAATGTAACTTAAAACAGGTATTTTAACCTAAAACTTAACCACTTATTTGCTAAACTTTAGTGTAAGGTCAGGCGATATCTTTGTGTATAAGCCCTTTGAATGGAATTTGAGGTAATGTTTCTTGTTAAAACTGAACCTGTAGTATGTTATTTCATATCCAATTTAAGTTTTGTAAAAATGAAAACAAAACAAACAGAATTAGGGGCAATTGCAAAATAATCTGAGTGTAATATCTTAGACTTTGCCAACTTAAAAAAAAATTTAGTGTAGCAAGTTGAGTAAATCATACTATTTATTTTGTGGTCCACTGTTATCATTGTTTTACTTGATGTCACTTTATTGTTTGCATGATTGGCATGAATACCCACCTGCCAATCTTGTGTTTCTCTCCATTCTAACGTGATTAGTGTAGTGGCATCCCTTCTAACGTGTTTAATTGTTGTACATGTTCTTGTAAAATGTATGTTATTTTGTATGCTGTATTATAAATTGCAGTATATCTGATTTTGTTTCTTCTTTCATTCAGCACTGCATTTTAAACATCCATCCATGTTACTTTGTATGGTATTTGCTACTTCTAATGCTACATGGATTCCTTGGTGTGAATCCATTATACTTTGTATTTTCGGTACTCCAATAATGGGCACTCACCACTACAAACAACACTGATATATGAAGATGTACATAAATATCACAGGTCTCCTTTTGTTGGTGTGAGAATTTCTTTCTTATAGGAGAGAAATATGGCATGTCCTGCAGACCAATAATTTCCTGTAGGACATGCCATATTTCTCTCCAGAGGATCGTTGCCAGTCTGTAATTCCAAGAGTGCTACACAAGAGTTCATCATCTCCAACACTTTAATTTTTGTCAGTCAAATACAAAGGGTTATTTCATTTTTCTTTCTTAAAATCTTTAAAATTGGGAGATAATTTTAGATTTATGTAAAAGTTGCAAAGATACACAGATAGTTGCTATGTATTCATCCGGTTTCCCCTAATGTTAGCATGACAATGATACATTTGTCAAAATTAAGGGGCCAACACTGGCACAAACCTACTAACTAATAAGCAAGAGACTTTATTTAGAGCTCACATTTTTCCACTGAGGTCCTTTTTCTGTTCCAGGATTCTAGAATACTGACGTTTGAATTTAGTAATGAAGCCCCCAGGTCTCCTCCTATTCATGTCGGTTTCCCAGTCTTTCCTTGTTTTTTATGACCTTGAGAATTTTGAAGAGCACTGGCCATGTTCTTTCATAGAATGCCCTAGCATGTGAGCTTATCTGATGTGTTTACCTTATTTGACTTGAGTTTGGGGTTTGGGAAGAATACCACAGAGATGATGTTCCTTTCTCATTGTGTCATATCAGGGGAATACAGGAAATCAACATGCTTATCACTGGTCATTAAATCAAGAGGATCCCATTGTTTTAAATCACATTTCTTCTTTTACTAATAAGTTTGTGTATGTCTTCATGAACATGATAGTTGTTTATGTTTCCTCTTCTGTAAATCCTTTTCACATCTTTTGCTCATTTGCCTTTGGAGACCCTATAATTTTCTGGTTGGTTCACAGATATTTTTGTTTTCTTCCAGAGATTTGTCCTTTGTCAGTTTTAAAGATTGCTGATATCTTTCATCTGTCTGTTTATTTATGGAGTTTTTCATTAGTCAGACACCTTATTTTTTTATGTAATCACATTCTCTTATTTTACTTTTGGTACAGGATTTTGAAGTTTTAAGAAGTCCTTCTTTGTCCTTAAATCACAGAGGTATTGTCTAATTTTTTAATATTAAATATATTGTTTTATCTTTCACTCTAAGCATTTAATTCCTCTCTAGTCCACATTATTTGTTGTGTTAGAAACACAGGGTTTTTTGTTTGTTTGTTTTTTGGATTTTTTTCAAATAGTGAATCAGTTTTCTAAATAACATGTTCTCTCCAGTTAATTTGTTGTGCTAACTTTATTGTAAATTAAGAGACTTCCAGTTCTTTACCATTGATCCATTGATCTGCTGATCTTCTTCACAATAATAGTTTTGCTTTATTTTGTTTTTACTCTGATCTATGCCTTTCTAGTATGGCTTGATATGGGGGAGGGCAAGTTCTGATTTATACTGGAGTTGCACTGACTTTACAGATTAATTTAGAGGGCGAATTGATGCAAACATCTCTATTTGAAGATCTTTTTGTCCTTTTTTTTTCATTTTAAAGTTTTATTCATGGAAGTTTTTCAAACTCTTGGCTAAACAAATTCCTCATAATTTTATGGCTATTATAAAAAACATTTTTAAAAGTTATTTTTCTAATTTGTTGCTGCTGGTAGAGAGAAACACTATTGTTTTTCATAAGTTGATTTAGTATTCATCAGCTCATTTACTTTACATTTCACAGTTGCCTTTTCTACATTTAATTCATTAATTCACCTAATATTTATTGAGAGTCTGTTTTGTGCCAGGTAGTCTTTTAGGCACTTGGGATAGATCAGATAGCAGAATGCTCCCAGGGAAACCATATTCTGGTTTCCACCTTATGGCAACAGAAAGACAAGACAAGTCCAAGCAATAAACGTAATAAATAAATTATGTCCTATAATAAAGTAGAACACGCTATAATAAAAAGAAAATCAGGGTAGGGGCGCCTGGGTGGCACAGCGGTTAAGCGTCTGCCTTCGGCTCAGGGCATGATCCTGGCGTTATGGGATCGAGCCCCACATCAGGCTCTTCCACTATGAGCCTGCTTCTTCCTCTCCCACTCCCCCTGCTTGTGTTCCCTCTCTCGCTGACTGTCTCTATCTCTGTCGAATAAATAAATAAAATCTTTAAAAAAAAAAAGAAAATCAGGGTAAAGGGGATCAGGAATGTGGGTAAGTATTTGCAATCTCACTAGAAATGTCACAGTAGACTGCTTGACAAGATGGCATTGAACAAACATTTAAATGAAGTGGTGAATCAGTTATATGACAGTGTGGGGAAGAGCCTTTCAGCCGGAGGATCAGCCAGTGCAAAGGCCCTTATAGCTATGCTGAGAATAGTGCAAAGGCAGAGGAGAAGGAGCAGGGCTACCAGTGAGGAGGCTGTTTCAGTAACCCAGACAAAGAATACTGGCATTAACCAGGCTGGTACTGGTGGAGGTAGAGAGAAAGAACTGGATTTTAGGTATATTTTGAAATTTTGATAGTTTTTTTTTTTTAAAGCTGCATGTTTCAAGTCTTTCTGAAGCCTTAAACTTATTTTAGATATAATCTCACATTCTCATTTCATAAGCATAAATATAATTTAATTACCTAGATTTTTAAAATAACAAGGGCACAGAATGAAACCAGCTTTAGAACAAACACAACTGATGTTAGTTCATATATGACTCAGGACAAATCTATACCAGCATAATGCAAAGTTATCTTTTAGTAGGAGTGTTAGTGTGCCACGGATAAAAGCTAGATGTCTTACAGAAGTGAACACTGGTTAATCTAAGAAATGAGCTATGTGGGGATTAGTTCAGAGTATTTCCTATTCTCTGTTGGTCTATATACACATATATGTACTTACATATGCGTGCACGTTCCACCTAGTTCCAGGAAGAATTTAAGATAACTTTATAAACACAGAAAGTATAACAAGGTCAAATATAATTTGAAGTAACTAGAGGAAGGAAACAGACATGGGAGAAATGAAATCAAAGATAACATAAAGATAGGCAATAAGACTATTTACTAGAGGTGAATTATAAATCTTGTTCTAGTTTTTAAGCAGGTTCAACTGTCACTCTTCAAAATTACTTAGGATGGTCCCGTATATAAATAATAAACTACACTTTTGGGTTTTGACTCTGACATTGTTTTTTCTTTTTTTCTTTTAGAAATGCATCTTAACTATATGCTGTAGGATTTAGTCAATAGTCAATTTAAAATATGGAGATACCTGTATATGGAGATATCAATCTATATGTACTATGAATAATATTATACATTATATTATATAGTGCTATATGTAAAAATACCCACATGGTTTTCTTCGAAGTGTACATTTTTGTTTTTCCTGTGCTGAATTGCAGTGTTCACTTTCAATGAGCAACAGGTGTTCTGCAGCTTGTTCACTTTTCTTTGACTTCTAGGAAGTCTTAGAGGTGATTTCTGGGGATTTTCTAATTTGGCATGATAATTTCCTTCATTCTCAGGCCTTCATATTATTTGGTTCTTCTGTTTTATTGTTGTGTGTGTTTTAAGATTTATTTATTTTTTGGAGAGACAGAGGTGGGAGAGGGAGAAGGAAGAGAGAATGGCAAGCAGACTCCAAGCTGAGTGCAAGCCCAGCGTGGGCTTGATCTCACAACCTGAGCCGAAACCAGGAGTCAGAGGCTCAACAGACTGTGCCACCCAGGCACCCCAATTCTGTTTCTAATGTTTTAGATAATTTTATGTTTTATTTTATTTGTGGTATAGGCACTTCAAGTCCTTTTTGGGAGCACTGTATGTATGTGTGTGTGAGTGCTTGCACATGTATGTGTGTGTGAATTGACTAATTTATAATTCCTTTCTTAACAATAATAAAAATTTATCTTCAGCAAAATACAAAGATACTCTTTTAAGGTTGCAGGAGACAGGACTATAGCACAGTCCTTAGTAAGAGAGCTTAGGAAGGGACCAGACTCTGTGTCCCATGTTCCTGTCAATAGACTTGTTTCATTTTTCCTTCTCACTATGACTGGTTCCCTTTACTTCCTCATTTCTCAACTTGGGTAGAAGAATTTCGGTTCCTTAGTTCTATGGCTTATAGGTCAAATCACCTGAAAGAGCTGACCTTGGCCTGCCTCCCTTTCTAAAGGTTTTTACCTCTCTCTGAGAGATGCTGGATAGACCCAGCTTTGGTCAGGAGTCCACTGGACCCAACAGCTGTGCATAGGGCTATGGAATGGTCTGACTATTGGTCCTTTCACTGTCCCACAAGACAAGGTTCATACTTTCAGATTTCCTCTAAAGATGAAAGAAAATGGCATGGTTTAAGGCTGAATACAAAAAACAAATGAAAGCAAACCACACAAACAAAACACTAATGCTTTACTTGTAATATGGGTGCTTGGCACTGCAAATAGAAGCTCAGTATATATATATATATATATATATATATATATATATATTACATAAGTTTACTGAGCATGAGTTTGAGCTGTGTGAATCCTCTTATATGTGAATTTATTTTGATAAATGCAGTACTATAAATGTATTTTCTTTTCCTTATGATTGTCTTAACATTTTCTTTTTTCTAGATTACTTTGTTGTAAGAATACAGTATATAATACATATAACATACAAAATATGTGTTCATCGACTGTTATGTTATTGCTAAGGCTTCCTGTCAATAGTAGGCTATTAGTAGTTGAGATTTGGGGAGAAGTCAAAAGTTATACATCATTTTCAACTGCACAGGGGTCAGTGCCTAATGCTTTCATTATTCAAAGATCAACTGTATACATATATACATACATACACATATATGCACACATATAAATACACATATAAATACACACACGAGAATTTGTGTTGTTTTCAGAAAATTACATAAAATAAGACTTCAACGAAGAAATATTTATTAAGCACTTACTGTGCTTCAGACTGTTTAAGCTTCTAAATTCTGGGGATATGGAGTGAATAAAACAGACAATGTTGTTTATGATCGTTGAGGAGTAAATAAGTTCCTATTTATCTGTTTATTTAGAAATGTAAAAAGATAGCTTAATATCTCCTTATAGGATGAATTTAAGGTGGCATATATGTTTGTGTACGTCATACTTTTATACATTATATACATATAAACACATTCCTATTTGCTTTGATATCCTCTATGAAAGCAGGTCAAGCAAAAATATTGATGAACTAATGGGACCTTGTTTTACTTTCCAAATTCCTGGGGCTTATAGAATGTACACAATTGCAAGATTATTCCTCAGTTTGCATTGTTACAAAGATATATGTATTGATATGCATTAATTAACATGACAGAAAAGATGTTAGAGCTGGATTTATGTTCATTAGTGAAAAAGTGACGTTGTCACAGTCATTCGGCCTGCTGGGCCCCTGAGACAGCCCAGATGCTCGGTCATCCTTCAAAGGCTACAGTTTCTTTGAGGTCAAGGCTTTGGCCTCCTCAGGCGCCAGAGCCACAGCAGAAACAATCCAGATGCAGTCTGGTTTGGGAAGCAAGAGCCTAGAATTCCTCCATAGGAGGAACCAGCAGGGATTTCCTAAAAAGGAGGGGCAAGTAAGTTCATAAACTTACAAAGATCTGCTCAGGGACAAATCAAGGAGTGACAGTAACATCTTTAATTTAGCTGCTGGCTTTAACTGAGTAAGAAAGATGGTCAATTTGTTCAGTGATACTTTGATATATTGGTCTAAGAGACAATATGGTACTGTATTAACAAAATAAATAATTATATGTATATATACATATTTAATTTCTCATTTTATGTCAAAAATATAACTACAATGTTAACCCTACATTGATTTTTAGAAATAACACTAAAATTTAGCAAATTAAATTTAAATATTTACTATCTACTATAAATGGAGATAGATTTTCATGGGAAACTGTAGACCTAAGTTGGTGTTTCCCCCAAAGACTGGACACAATAGCTTAACTTGAATATGATTTATTTATTGAGACACAATCTCAAGTTCCTATTTAAAAGTGATTTTTAGTCTTTTCTATGAAAATTGTGGTGTTTTACAAATTTGTTTTTCTTTTGAAATTTGTTCCAAAGCATTCCAAGAATTCTACATATGAAATAAAAACTAAGAGACTCTCTCTCTCAAAGGAAGGAAGATACATATACATGAATTTGATTCAACCAAATTCAATGAATTTGGTGGCCAAACGAGATTCACTAGACTTATTATTTACTTTCAGTTTGATGTCTTGTATGGGTTAATTGAATAAAATTCCCACTCAGGTGGGTTAATAGTGCTAGTTTAGGCAGTCACTTTATTTAGGCCCCTTTATTCACACTCCTTGCTTGTGAGCATGTGAGGTCTTGACACATGTGTAGGCCTTTAATCCCATCCTTCACAATACCCTCTGTCACCAGAAAGCTCCCTCTGTCTCATCTATTGTTTAATTATCCCTGACCACTGGTCAACATGAATTTTTGGAAGTTAATGGAGCACTTTTGAAAAGAAGAAAAACATAACAGGATCTCCCTGGATTTGCTTGGAAAGTAATCTATCTTCTGACAGTAAAAATTCTGTATCATATAGTGCCTGTTATTTGGTGGTAATAGAATATAATTCATATTGTTTACTTCCCACGTAGTAGTGAACCTGAAACTGAGCAATGGAGATTTTTCCTGACAGTATGTGGTGTGGTACCTTGGATAATTGGCACACTGACAAAGTTAATGAAGTAAGAACTTCCAGGCAAGGAATGTTTAGAAGGTAAGGGGCGTTCTGAAAGCAAAGCTGTGGCTGTAATTCAACACTACCAGCCCTAATGGGTGAACCAATCTAAGTCAATCAGATCTAGTCCCAAGAGAAGCAGTGAAAGGAACAGGTAGGAATGCAGGGGTTTCTCTAAGCCAAAAATGGCATTTGCTGTCAAAGTCAGTTTAATTCAAACAAGGAAATAGTCCATCTGGACTTATGATTTATTTTGAAATTACAAGATTATCTTTTCTCCTGTTACTCCCCATACAGTAAGTCAGTCCTTAATGATCCTATTTTAAAATCCCAGTAAATACACATTAAGAAATTGAAGAGATTCATAGTTTGTTTCAATATCTATATTTTTTTCCTTGTGAGTGAAGCAATTTTATTTCTGGAAGCTAGGAGAGAAATTGAAATGAACTTTATTAGTGATGGTTTTTGAAAGAAACTTCCAACAGCAGAGCTTTTATACTCTCTAACATAATGGTAAACTATGGTTTGATTTCCCAGCTACATATTCCATTGTTGTCCACTTATGAGTAGCCTTGAACTCCCTCTTTCAAAAGGAAGCCACTCTGGGTAGACACTTCACTGAGCTCCTAGTGCAGGCAAAATCTCTAGGCCGCTTTGTAATATGCAATACCACATAACTTGTTGTGTCCATAGTTTTATGCTGCATTTCTTTGCAATTAATGTTGAATGAAGGATAGAGATTTTTTTTTTTTTTTTTTTTTAGGATGGGGATATTTTGATGTGATCTAATTCCCTCAATAATTAGATGTGATCTAATTCCATCAAGAAGATGAACTGCAGCAAAGTCACTATGTTTGCTATGATATAGTGAATAATGGAAGATACAGGTCAAAAGAACCTGCTTGTATATCTTTCAAATGAAGAAATAAGAAATGAAGATGGATGGTAGATTTGCAAGTACTGCTGGAATCTCTACAAGCCATAGTGAAATAAATTCAGTCTATTCAGAAAAGTCTTCAGTAGATCAGGAGTACCAATTCTCAGGCTACATTGGTTTCTCTTTGCGCCATCTTCCACTCTCTCCATCCAAGGTATACATGGGGCTGAATTCTACCTGAGTTCCTGAGTTCCTTTTCTACATTTAATATTTAGGAAAGGGAAAAAAATACACTTAAAAGGAAGGATTGTTCCCAGCCTTCTATAGGAATGCAATAAATTTGCTCTTTTGAACTTCTTTCTCCTGTTAGCCTCCTGCCCTGCTTTCACCTGAAACTGAAGAAGGGACTCTTCAGAATTTCCCATTTTCAGTCTTGAGCACCGACATTGTCCCAGACAGTGTTTCCGATTCAAAACCATCTTACATCTTCCCTTGCTTTGGAATCAGAAATGAATAATTTAGGGACTGGAAGATTTAAAAAAAAGAGACTCTTTGTTGCAGCATTATTTACAATAGCCAAGATATGAAAGCAACCCAAAGCTCCGCTGATAAATGAATGGATAAAGAAGGTATGGTACATATACAATGGACTATTACTCAGCGAAAGGAAAGGATGAGATCTTGCCATTTGTGACAACATGGGTGGACCTAGAGGTCATTATGCTGACTTCCAGTTATGGAATGAATAAGGTACAGGAATAAAAGGCATGGCATAGGTAATTTGGTATTGTAATAGCAGTATATGGGGCAGATGGTAGTTACACTTGTGAGGATAATGTATAGGGTTTTTGAATTGCTGTGTTGTACACCTGAAACTGATGTAACATTGTGTGTCAACTATACTCAAATTTAAAAAATGATAATGGCTATCATTATAATCAAAATTATCATAAAATTGATAATAAAATAATAAAAATGATAATAAAAAAGAAACTCTGTCACCCCTGCTTCTAAGTTTGGGAGCTGGCCAAGGATCTGAGCTACAGGAGGTCAAGGCATATATAAAATTGCCCAAGAAGAGCAAATCTAAATGGTAAAGGATAACTAGTTAGAGAAAGCAAGTGGCTGTTTTGAATCCAAGAGATGAAGTAGGGAAAGAACTAAAGGAAATGATGGATCTATTTGTCTATGTATCATCATATTGATGGAGAAATTTGTTTCCCAATGATATGACATGTAACAATAAGATATACAAGGAGAATAACTTACTAATGTTTTCTGAGAAAAACACTGTGAAATTATGAAGCCCTTCTGACATCTCGTAGTGAACTCTGTCTTCATCAGGGCCCTGGTCTCCTCTTTCCTGAGCATCTTGACACTTATTTCCTACTAACAATAAGGCAATGTGTGTTGAAGGTTTTAGTTGAACACCATTATATAAAAAAAGAAAGAGATGCTATAATTTTTATGTCTTAGAGAACTTGGGTGTGGTGGTTACCAGCTTTTGGTGGGAGAGCTCTCATTTTCTTCCTTCACTGTAGAAATTCAGATGGGAGTCTTAGTTCTAATTTTGATTCTGAGGTCTCTTACTTTCCTTAATATTACCTATATTCATGCCCACCACGCTAAAAAAAATTTTTTTTGGAGGAAAATCAGCAGTCAAAATATCCTAGACCTAGTGTATTTCCACAGAAGAAAAGTGAAAAAAAGGATGGGAGGAAGGGTGAGAGAAAGATGGAGGGAGTGAGGGAGGGAAGGAGGTAGAACAATCATGGAAAAGCAGATCTGTTGTCCTGGTTGCTGAGTTAATTACCTTTAATTACATTATCCTCTTTGAATCACTATAAGATTTCTGAGCTAGATGTGACTATCTCTCTTTTATAGACAGGGAAGCAAAGATTTGGAGAAATTAAATTTTCTCAAGATTACAGACATTGGGACCAAAGGGAAGAAGAGAGGGAAAGAGGATTGGGAAGTAGTTGTACCTCTGAGAACACTGTCTAAAATTGATCTTTCCCCACAATGGTCAAAGTTTATATGATTATTGAAAGACTTATGGAGAGGGGAAGCTGAATGAACTCAAGGGTCCCCCCAGTAGTCACAAGGCATAGAGCAGTGGTGTGTGGAAGAGGTGCTAGCATGGTTAGGATGCAAGGGTGAGACAAGTGACTTCCACTCTGGCAGCCCACACAACCCACCCCAGTCTCCCCTTCCCCCCAGTCTACCAGACCATCAGCATGCTTGTCAGCTTCGAGGGGTGTGAAAACACAGCCTTTATACATCTAATGAAGGAAGGGGAACAGTGACTGCAGGTAGGCCCAGCTACATAATTTGTGGGGTTTCATGTACAAAACTGAATTTCAACACAGTGACAGTAGAGTTTTAACCCAAGTGTAGGCTTTCTAAACACAGGCTCTTGGGCATCTTACATGCATGCCCATGAAGCTGGCCTGGATGCACGTGGTTTTGATGGTTAGAACTGCAAAAGAACTGAGAAGGACTATCCAGGTTTCTATCAGGTTTCTCCGCATTCAGATAACAAAGTACCTGACAATTTGTGACAATTTGTCAACGATTATCTGATTCCTCTTTTCTAGTCTGTGAGAAAGGGGTTGACATGAGCATCTGGCCTTTGGGCCTTGGCCTTCTCTTTTCCATATGCCCTCTTTTGTTCAATTTATTCTTGGTCCCTTATAGCAAATTCTATTTTCCTTATAAAATTTCCTGGTAAAACCAGGCAATTTGATCATTTTGCCTCCCATCTCATGCTATTTTCTATATTATGTATGTTTGTTCCAGATGGTGTTCCCTTTAATTGTTTATTTGTTTAACCTAATTTATGTCTAATTTTTTATTGTATGAGACTTGTCTATCCCCCAAATGTCTGTATATTTCTTTGAGTCTGGGTTTCCACCAAATACTTACTAGCGAGAGAATGAGGCTAAGGGAGGAAATGGTAATGGGGGCTGGGCTTCCTCATATCTTCAACAGGCTTTAGGGAGTTGGGAAATGCCACCGTGTGGAGGTCCCAATGGCAGTGGTTTGACCCGTATGACATTAACATAATTTCTGAGTGGTCTCATACAGGAGTGGGCTGATCTCCCTAGAGCTGTCCTTCTCAGTATGGTCCACTGTGAAAACACAGAAAAGGCTAATTGTTTTCCAACAGATTTATAGTTCCACTTAATCAAATGTCACTGTTAAGACCAGATAGAAAGCTGTGGATCAGCCCAGCAAAGAAAAATATGGGCCTCAGCTCTCCTTTTCCCATCTTGGAGGACAGGCAAGCCAGGGAGGGAGCCACAGGAAGGTGAACTTGGGTGAAGCACTGCTGCCATTTCCTCATATATAGATGATGGGGGAGTGCTGATATCATGTGGAGTGTGTGAATATATGTTTATTTTTTTATTTTTTATTTTTTTTAAAGATTTTATTTATTTATTTGACAGAGATAGAGACAGCCAGTGAGAGAGGGAACACAAGCAGGGGGAGTGGGAGAGGAAGAAGCAGGCTCATAGCGGAGGAGCCTGATGTGGGGCTCTATCCCATAACGCCGGGATCACGCCCTGAGCCGAAGGCAGACGCTTAACCGCTGTGCCACCCAGGCGCCCCAATGAATATATGTTTAATATATTAAGCAACAATACTGTGTGGCATATTGCTCTGTATTCTCTTCCAGACACCACACACTGTGGGCATAACAATAACTGCTCAGCTGTAGAGCTACTTATAATTATACAGAGTTGAAACCTCTCTGAGCTGCTCTTCTCCCCGCTGCAGTCTATGGGAGGCAAAGATACAATTCATTTGGTTCTTCCCATGCATTTTGATAACTTTTTAAAAGGCATCAGGATAATGTTTGCGTGCATTATGTAGCTAAAAGAAAGAGAAATCCATTACAGGATCTGAAATTATGAGGCCTCTTAAATAGGCATAAATCGGGCCCTTTTGACATTACCACTTCAAGCACTCATGTGGCAGGTTCTGGGCAGAGAGTATGCAAATGCAAGTTGTTGCTTCCTAGTGACTGAGAGGGTGAATCCTCAAACAGAAAGATTTGGAATGCAGCCACATCTGAAGCCCAAAGATATGAAAATATGTTTCCTCTCTTTGTGGACACAAGTGAGTGTTTTGGGCTGTTTTAACTGCCAAAGATCATAATGGCTTCATGGTGCCTTATTGATCTGAGGGTTTAATATCCTTATCTAATGGAGTGCAGACCATATGAGATATTCATTACCCCTGCACCTCCTCCCAACAGATAGTAATGTACACTTGCTTGTATGTAATAGGACTATAATTCCCTCGTGGGCTCCAAGCACACCCTAACTTACAAGAAGCTCCCATGATTTAGTAACACCATCAGCAATCTGGAGGGGAATTATCTTTATATATGCAGTTGTACACACGATTGTTTATATTCTGCTTTGTTAAAATTTTAATGATAATGCAGTATCACTTTCCTGCTTCAGTGGTACTTTTTTATTTGCTTTAAAAGGTGAAATCTATTTAATTCTTTAAAACATCTACTGGTAGGTAGCTTTACTGCCTTAAAAGTTCAAATCATAAAATAAACTATTCTAGAAGCTTATGATCTCTTAATAGAACATAAAATCCCAAAGCCAAATATTTTGGATGAAAGTATTGATATAAATTCTCCAGTGTGATCTTTTCAAGATGATCTTGGTCTGAATTTTCTTAATATTTCTGTTCTCTACCAAAGATATACAAGTGAACATTATTCTAATGGAATGTGTGTGTGTGTGTGTGTGCGCGCGCGCGTATGAGAGAGAGAGAGAGGATGTCTCAGTACCAAATACAAAGATCATCTTTATTTTGAAATACANTCTTAATATTTCTGTTCTCTACCAAAGATATACAAGTGAACATTATTCTAATGGAATGTGTGTGTGTGTGTGCGCGCGCGCGTATGAGAAAGAGAGAGAGGATGTCTCAGTACCAAATACAAAGATCATCTTTATTTTGAAATACATTTTTTACAATAAAAATTAGAAAGACAAAGTAACAAAAATACTCTCTTAGCTATTCAGTTTCTTATTAAAATTAAACATACTTTCATTGTTTTAAAAGACAAAATCAGAAAGGCTAAGTTAATTTCTACGAAGACCTTTTAAACTCATTCCTCCTTCAGTATTTTATTTGTCTAGCCTTAAACAAAACAAAAAAACTGAATTAAGCTCTGTGTATGCAGATTTTCATGTGTGCACAAACACATTTATGAGTATGCTTGTGTGCATATGTGTGATTATCTGTGCTTTTGCATGTGCAAGAACTATTGAGTGTGTGTGCCTGTGTGTTTCTGTGTGCATAATTTTATAGTTGTGTGCATATGTAGGCTTTGTGTTTGTGTTCATATGAGCCTCTGTGTTTGTGCATATGCCTTTGTAAACATGCATATGTGTGAATCTGTATGTATAAATAGAAGCAGCTTGTGCAGATCACATATTGTTAATTTCCATGTCAACATAAATTCACTGAGCACATACTTATGTCCCTAGCATTTTGTAAAACACATAAGATACAAAAATGAGTATGACCCTCTTCTGGACCTTGAAAATCTCAGAACAGAACAAGAGCAATAACTTTGCATATAAATAGCAATAAAGCAATGGAATGCATGTTTTACTAATTTAATGAATGGAGTTCTAGTTAGCCAATAGGATGGAATTATACATTCAAAAGAAGGATAGACAGCAGAGAAAGATGATGGGTGAGATAGCCTTGAAGCTTGAATAGAATTTGCCTGTTGGAGAAAGGAGAGGGAAGGTAATTTAAATAAAGGGAATTAGCAGAGTGGACAGGAAAATGGAATTGTGAAAGTTCATGTGTGTTTCAGGGAGGAATGGCTATTTAAATGACAGGAGCATAGGGTACATGGAAACAAAAAGGAAATTAAGATTGCCCGAGTTCCTACTGCCAGGTAGGGAGATACCATGGTGAAAATGTGGGCTTAGGCATCAAGTTGCCTAGCGGTGAATTTCATCCCTTTTATTTACTAGCTGTGTGGTTTTGTGCAAGTGACTTAACCTCTCTGAGCCTCAGTTCCTTTTTCTGATGGTAACTACAGTGAGGGTTTGTTGAAATAATACACTTACTACAATCACTGGTATATAACAAGCATATAATAAAGGTGGTTATTATTATCTTGTGCTTGGCCTGGAGATAATATTAAATTGGGTAAAAGTTATTGAGCAGACTACGTGACAGACACTGTGCTAAATTATACATCATTCCATTTAATCTTCACAATAGCACTTTGACATGCTTACTATTACTATCTCCTCTAACAGATAAAAAAACTTAGGGAGGTCACAGAGAAGAGCAGGACCAAACCTGGGTTTGCCTGATTCCAGAAGCTTGCCATCATGTCTCCTCAGGAGGAAGACACTGATAAGAAGTAAACTATAATGGGACTGTGGGGTTCAAATGGTGAAACACTGTGATAAGGCAGAGAGTTTGGATTTTCTTCCCTTCATGGTAAAAAATAGTGAAATTTTTTTTTTGAAGAAGTGACATTATCATTTGTCCATTAGTTCTTTCATTTAACAGATTCATGTTGAACTCAGTAAAATATGCATAGCATTATTTTATTGCTTTCAAATACAAAGTTCTTCTGTTTGCTATGGTCTGACATTCTTGGGTCCTGACTTATATTTTATTAATCTTTGCAACCCAAGTTACTATATGCCAGAAACTGTGCTAAACATTGGAGAGAAAATGGTGAGCAAAAGCAGATGCGGTCTCTGCTGTCATGGAACTGATGGTTTGGTTGTGGGGTGGATATCTAATAAGTACACAATGGTAGAATTGCCCCTATGACAAATGTTACAAAGGTGGGGTTAATAGTGGTGTGAAAGCCGATAATAGGAGAATTGAACCAAGACAAGGGGGTCAGAAATGTTTTCACTGAGAATATGAGGCTTGAACAGAGAGGTGAAAGATGAGTAGGAGTGAAAGATTAGAAAGGGATAGGAACAGCACATGCAAAGGCCCTGTGGGAGAGGAAGCGCCATGAATACAAGAGCAAAGAGGGAGCTGGAGTGTCTAGAGGAAGCAGATCTAAAGTAACAATATCCAATAAAAATATGAGAGCCAGATATGTAATGTAAATTTTCAGTAGCCACATTAAAAAAAGTGAAAAGATGGGGCGCCTGGGTGGCACAGCGGTTAAGCGTCTGCCTTCGGCTCAGGGCGTGATCCCGGTGTTAATGGGATCGAGCCCCACATCAGGCTCCTCCGCTATGAGCCTGCTTCTTCCTCTCCCACTCCCCCTGCTTGTGTTCCCTCTCTCGCTGGCTGTCTCTAACTCTGCCAAAAAAATAAATAAAATCTTTAAAAAAAAAAAAAAAAGTGAAAAGAAACAGATGAAATTAATTTTATTAAAAATATTTTATTTTAACTTAATATAGCCAAAATATTATCATTATAACATATACCCAACATAAAAATGATTAATTTGATATTTTTACCTTCTTTTTCTTGTACTGTGTTTGAAATCCAGTGTGCATTTTAAATTTAATAGCACATCTTAATTCAGATGCTGAATCTTCATTGGGAATACTTGATCTGTATTTAGTTTGTAGTTAAAAAAAATAACTGGGCATACCAAGTTTTTCCAAACATATTTACATTTTTCTAATACCTGTATCAAGTATCTATTTTTTTAAATTTAAATTAATTGAAACTGAAAAACATTAAAAATTCAGTTCCTCAGTCACACTAGTTACAGTTCAAATGCTTAGTAATTGCAAATGAAACTGGTGGCTACTCTGTTGGACAGTGCAGAATGGTGGAGTGAGATCATGCCAGATCCTATGAGCCTTCTAAATCTCATTAAGAATTTTATCTTTCTTTCAACATCAGTGGAATACCACTGAAGAGTGCTAAGCGTGGAATGCCATTAAGAGATTTGAGTTTTGAAATCAGATCACTTAGCTAACAATGTGGAGAATGGTCTGGGGCTGAGCTGGAGGCAAGGAGAAGAGGGTCGACTGATAAGAATGTCATTGCCATAATTTATACTAGGTATTTACCCAAAAAATACAAAATACTAATTCAAAGTGATACATGAACCCCAATGCTTTATCTATGATCTAGCAGCTTTATCTACGATTGCCAAATTATGAAAACAGCCCAAGTGTCCAGAGTGACAAATGGATAAAAATGAAGTGGTATGTATTTTTATGTATATATATATATATATACATATATATAAAGGATTATTACACAGCCATAAAAAATAATGAAATCTTGCCATTTGCAAGACATGGATGGAGCTAGAGAGTATTATGCTAAGTGAAATAAATCAGAGAAAGATAAATACCATATAATTTCACTCATATGTGGAATTTAAGAAACAAAATGAATGAGAAAGGGGAAACACAAAAGAGAGAGAGGCAAACCAAGAAATGAACTCTGAACTATAGAGAACCTTCTGATGGTTATCAGAAGACAGGTGGGCAGGAAGATGGGTTTAAATAGGTGATGGAGATTAAGGAGTGCATTTGTTGTGGTGAGCACTGGGTATTGTATGGAAATGTTGAAGTCTATATTGTACATCTGAAATTAATATTACACTGTATGAATTAAGATAAAAGTTTAAGAAAAAAGAATGCCATTGCCATAATTTAGCCCAAAGATAATGGTAATGTGGACAAGGATGCTATTGTTAGAAGATAGAAGTTCACAGATTCAAAATATATTTAAAGGACAAAATCCACTGGAGTTGATGATGGCATTGAAACAGAGGGAGACATTGAAAGAAGACCAGGGTTGCTATCTATTGAGGCATTACCAATTGGTCAAGAATTTTGATAAGTCTCAGTAGGGATGGCTTTTCATTGTTCCATGGTACCCGGAGTCTCAGGTGGGAAAATCAAATGGCCAGAAGTGTTTTGAACGGCTGATGGATGGAGCCATCTGCAGGTTTCCTCTTTCTCCTCTCTGTAGGTGGGTCTGAGATGGCTCAAGGGTTTAGGCTCAGCCACGGCTGTCTAGAAGAATGACTACACACGTCCTCTATATACTTTGGGATTCCTCATATAATGGCAGCCTTGTGGTTGTTGGAATTCTTACGCAGTAGCTTTCCATAAGCATTTCATCAAATAAGGTGAAAACTTGAAGACCTTTTATATTTTAGTCTCAGAAATCACATACTTTCACTTCCACTGTACTGTATCAGTTGAAACGGTCACATGAATAAAGTTGATCACACAGATTCAAAGAGAGGGGGCAGAGACCACACCTCTCAGTGGGAAGAATTTCAAAGTATTTGCAACCTGTTATAAAACCACCTAAGTGCAATTTGGGACATTGTCATTTTAAGGTGCCTAGGAATCATTTAAGAGAGGTAGTTGGATATTCTTGTCTGGAGTTCAGAGGACAGGTCTAGGATGGAAATATAAGTTTATAAACCATCTGATGTGGTAAAGTATGGATGAAAACCCCTAAGAAGAGAATCTAGGTTGACTAGAGTGCCTTGAGGAATTTCAACCAGTTACTGTTACACAAGAGGGGCAAAAATGGAACAGCCAGAGCAGCAGGGAGAAGACAGGCCCGTGTCTTGCCCTGGAAACCAGGAGAAGCATGTGTTTAAAATAGAATGAGGAGTAACAGTTTTGTACCTTCTGAGATGTCAGGAAAGGTAAAGGCAGATAAATGTCTGTTGTTTTTATTGACAGGGCAGCTATTGTTTATCTCTTAAGAATGATTTTAGTGTTAAAGAAAAAAAATCTGGATGTAATACAAAAGATGAGTTGCTCTAGGGAGAGCCTGAAAGCTGGAAGACACTGGGGACTTGCTGATTCTTGCTGAAAAGTGGTAGCTGCATTTCATCAAAATGACAATATTAGTTGGATCATAGAGAGGTAAAAATAGATGGATAAAATGCACATTTCCNGGGGACTTGCTGATTCTTGCTGAAAAGTGGTAGCTGCATTTCATCAAAATGACAATATTAGTTGGATCATAGGTAAAAATAGATGGATAAAATGCACATTTCTCCCAGTCTTGTATCTTAAATAAATTTTTATCCATAATAGAGTAAATGAAATTCTTTACTGAGCTTCTTTCATACAATATTATAGACTTGAGGCCTATAAAGACGGTTACAAATCTGACTAAATTCTGTCATCAGATTTGGAAAAAACATCTAGATACTATGGGATGATTCTGGATGTGACCAACATAAGACTGCTAAAATAGACCAGAATTTTTAGATATGACTGAAATAATGCTTTCCATATCCAAATTCTGTTCATCTGAAAATTTTGTACGTAGTAAAAGTTTCCAACAGTTTTAAAAGGAAACTCAAAGCTTAGTTACTAAAAATATACATGTTCAACACATACACACATAAGTCTAATATTGTGAGATAAGAATATTTTATCTCAACATAAATGTAGATATACTTTTAATGTACATGTTGATTTGACATTTTATGTGCACATAATTATTCAATGAATTTTAAATGTTTGCCATTAATTTAGAAACCTAAATTGATATAATCTCCTATTGGAAAAACAAGAATTTAAAGAAGATTCTAGAAATGGAACTACCTCTAGAATTTTTAAAAAACTTGTTATACCAATATGAAATGATGTTTAATGCACTGAAACTGAAGTGTTTTCTGTTTTATTATCGAGATAAATCCTTCAAATACCTTTTGCCTCTGTGACTGCTTAGCTAGATGGTCCTGTATCTGATCCAATTTCATAATTTGTCTTCATGATCTATACTTAGAACTGTTGCTGAATCAATACCAGTTCCAAAGAATGAGCATGGTCATAATGACCTTGTCATGTATCTTATGATATGTTTGCTTTAAATTCACATTCCTGCCAAAACCTGGAAGGGAAGTCATAGAAGTGGAAAATGACAGTTTAATTTTCTGAATAGACTGACTTCTGTCACAACAAAAAGCATAGTTCAGTGAAAAAAAATTTAATTATATACTGAACAAAGAGTCATCAAATATGTTTGTGTTATAAAGATTAATCAACCATTTGATTGATTTTCAGCTTGTTTTCCTTGATACACAAACTCAGTTTTCCTTTATATTTTTAATCCCTGTGAAAAAAGAACATTTTTGTCTGAAGAGATTTCCCCAAATGAAGAAAATTTGACTTCGTTACTTTCACTCTTTTCTTTCTATTATCCTATTTCTTTTTTCTCTTCACTCTGCTTCCATATCCTTTAAATTCGGCAGTTCATTGACTCTCCCTATTGATAATAGATTTGTCTGTAGCTGATGACTTTTCTCCTAGAGTTGCTGAATCCTGAATATTGCATGATATAGAAGATCATTTCCTTTTAGCATTACTGGTCAAAACAAGGGTAGAACATTTTTGACATTCTTCAGTGTTGACTTGATATTTGGGGATTTAATAAGCCCTGTATACTTTCTGAAATTTGGGTAATATATTGATTTCTCTCAGAAGAAACAATCTTCCAAACCTGTAATGTTGTCTTTAGTTATTTTATTACATTATATTTGGTTATTTTTATTATAATGTGATCTACATATATACCATGTGGAATTTGACATAAATTTACCATGTTTATGGTTCCTATATGACAAAAACTAATCTACAAATTAAATACAAAATAATAAATAAACACAACAAACTTCAGATTTTAATGTGGAAATATGGTTTTTTATATCCATTTTTGTCTTTATTACTATCCATTGACTTTAGTCAAACAAGTTCAGAATATGTCTGGTAGCAGTACAATAGTATACAAAAGAGGAGTAATAAATTGAATTTTAGGGTAATTGGGCATTCCTCAGTAAGCAATATTTAGTGTTTTAATGAAGGGGCTGCCTGTAGAGCCTATGATGCGTCGAGTTATATGAGCATATGTTTTTTTTTTTTTTTTCTTTAGCTGGTTGATATGTAGATCATATTGATTGAATTTAGAGTGTTGATCCAGCCTTGCCTACTTGGAATAAATCCCACTTGGTCATGGTGTATAATTCTTCTTATACATTGCTGGGTTAAATTTATAATATTTTTTGAAGGGTATTTGTATTTATGTTCATGAGAGATAGCAATCTGTAACTTCCCTTTCTTGTAATGACTTTGTCAGGCTTTGGTATTAGAATAATGCTGATCTCATGAAAGGAGTTGTGAGTTAAAAAGTGGCCTCTTTACTTCTATTTTTTTGGAAGAGATTGTGGAGAATCCAGATTCTCCACAGTGCAGTGGTAGAGGACTGCTCTGATACAGTCCTTCCCTGTGAGAATAAGTTCCTTCCTCATGTTTCATGATACTTAAAAGCTGAATATAATCCATCATTTTGTTTTCAGTTGTGTTTCATTGTATGTAATTAATCTACTTGTAAGGTTATTCATTATTAATTCTTGTTTAAAATATATACAGGCTATATTATCTATTTCTCCTTGTGTGAGTTTTGGTAGTTTGTGTCTTTCAAGGAATCAGTCCATTTTATCTAAGTTATTAAATTTGTGGGCATAGAATATAACATTCTTTTCTTATCCTTTTAATGTCTATGGGTGATGGAGTTTAGAATTAAAGTCTGTTAAAGAAAGAATTAAAGTCTATTCAATAGATCAATCAAGAACATCTCATCAGTTATTTTTATTGGAGGGATAGAAATTGAGGGAAGACCAAAACACCCATGTAACTGATAAAACCAGAGATAGCTCAGGTCACCGACCCTGCAAATTATTTTTCTAATTCGTAGACACATCAATTCCTCTGATTTTGTCTCCTTGGATGATTTCTGGGATGTGATCTCCATTGGAGTGGAAAAAAAATCATATGTGACTGAATTCCAGAAAGAGATGTCCCTGCATTGTTCTGTGTATGTGTGTGTGCATGTGTGTATGTGCGCATGTGCACACACATGTATATGTACTCACCTACACATACATGAATAAAGAGGAAGGAAGATCCACTGCTTTGTGCTCAACTTAAATGCTTGACTATTACTGCATTGAAATGGATAAGGGTGTCATTTACCAAAAATTCTGCATTTTTTTTTTTTTTTTAACATCACAAGCCTGATGAACTAACATCTAGTGTTCCTGTGAGGCAGGAAATAGCCTGAGGAAAGTGGCCTAGGGTTAGAAACTCAGAATGGGACTGATTGCACACTGGTAGTAAGCATGCCATGACTTCTATGGAAGCTCTTGCTGTTGGTTTTCCTCCTAGGTGAACAGTTACAATAGCCTCCTATAACTTGCCTTAATTTTTCTCCAGCTGAGGCTATTTGTGTACCACTTCTATGATTTTGCCATGTCTGTGTATCACTCAACATTATTTATTTAATATATCTTCTTATTTATGTCATAAATACTTAATACATCTATTAGCAGCAGTAATATTATTACAGGACATTTTGTGTTATTTCTGCCAATGTAAAACCGGTATCTCATGGCCTTCAAAGAAGAATCTCATTTTAAGGTTTTCCCCAAATAATCAAAATATCAAGAAAACACCTAAAATTAGCTCATGTTCCACTAACAGCACACAGATCATACTTTGGGAAGTGTGGACAAACAGAATAAGGTCCACACTAGCAAAGCACACAAAGCTTCAATGATCTGGCCCTGATTTCTCTCCAGCTTCATTTCTTTTGGAGCCATGCTTCACTTACCATTATTTGGCTTGTTTGAATAATTAATATTTTCCCAATTCGTCCCATTTTAGATATCTGGCTCACAACAATTCCTAGGTGCCAGAAAACCTTTCACTCCTTTGTTTACTTAGAAATTACCTGTGCACCTTTTAGACTTAGAGCATCATTTCTTCCCTGAAGCTTTTATTGCTACCCAAAGGTGAATTTACTTATTTTTCTGTGTCTCCCCCTGTAACACTTAAATCACTTCCTTGTTTGGAGTCTCTTTTCCTCTACTAGATTACAAATGCCTTCTGATATCTTGTAGGCATGCAGTGTGTATAGAATGAGAAAATAAAGGCTGAATAGGTGGTTGACAACATTGGGTGATCTCTGTGGAACCCCCCAAATTAGTAATTCTATGTATGTGTCCAAGCCTGAAATTCTGCAAATGGAAATACAATTCCTTACTTTAAGAATGTGTGTTTGCTGTTAAAGTTCAATTATCCTAGGATCAGAATCACTCAATCATGTCAAAATGTTTGCAGATTCATGTGACAGTTCTACACTCCCTCTCCTGAGAGTAAGTCATTTCAGGAAGGGATTGGAAGAGAAGTAGGAAGCAGGAGAAGATGACACCAAAAAAAAACATGAAAAAATGTGGAAAGAGACTGTCCATTCTGAGTGTTTACCTATAGACCATTATATTGGTAATTTCAATCAGAGCAGACTAGGGCAATACGGAGAAGCTTAGGTCATGGGAAAAGTGTTAGCCTCTTGCTTCTACCTTGACCACAAGCTCAATCCTGGTTCCAGGATACAAATGGCTGCAGGTTGGAGGAAATTCCATGGAAAGAACACACTGTCTGGGCTAGTGGAAGGCAGAGTAGTACATGCCTCGAGGAGACTTAGTTACTGATATTTTGACAAACAACAGCAACTATATTCACTGATATTGACCAGAAAGGCAAAGGTGTGGCACCATGAGATGGCAAAGATGTTCACTGTTCTTTATTTTTTTTATTTTATTTATTTATTTTTTTAAAGATTTTATTTATTTATTTGACAGAGATAGAGACAGCCAGTGAGAGAGGGAACACAAGCAGGGGGAGTGGGAGAAGAAGAAGCAGGCTCATAGCGGAGGAGCCTGATGTGGGACTCGATCCCAGGACCCTGGGATCACGCCCTGGGCCGAAGGCAGACGCTTAACCGCTGTGCCACCCAGGCGTCCCTTCACTGTTCTTTAGATATGCTTAGTTACAAACTCCTATGTAAGAAGGGAACAGGAAAGAAAATAATATATTATATTGGAAAATCTTAACATAATTTCACAGTTCACAGCTGAAGACTGTACAAGTCCATGGAATTGAAATAATATTACATCAAATAAGCTGTGCACCTCTTCAATGATTTTCTTAGACCTCAGGCAGAAGGAAGTGATTCTGGCCTTTAACTGAGCATTGGAAGGTATAATGCTTCCAATTTAGAACAAGTTTGTATGTCTGTTTGCCACATGTTTTTGTTTCTGTTTTTTAATAGTCATTTAATTTGGTGCAACAGGTTTGTGCAGCTGTATCTCTTGTTTCTTTGCTTGCCTCTTTGAGACCACTAATTTTCACAAATAAAATAAGATCCTGGTATGTCATAGAACATGTTTAAAACATATAGCATCTGAATTGTTTGCATAGTGAAAAAGACATAAAGCCATGAAAGAGCCAAAGCAAAACTTTCCCCAAATTTGAGGAGATTATGGCTATTTTTTCTCTTTAGGTAAATTCACTCCTTTTCCACAAAACATACAGTGTTTCCTTCTGTAATCATAAGGATGATGTGAGGCTTCTGTTGGTGAGGTCTATAAGGGAGGATGTGCTCTTAATTGGAAGACCATGTGAGCCTGTGATAGATATTCTTAGCTGTTATATGGATTATGTTTCTCCCCTTTTTCTCTTTCAAGAATTCTGTGCAGCGTGAAAAGAATTGTAGAATTGATAGCTTTCTATATACATATGTATTTCAATGACCTAAAACTAGAAATGCACTAGATTATAGAAACAAATGTCTGAATTAATGAAAGGCACTGGAAATATCAGTTTGGTTACCATCACTGCAAGGGGGCCAGCTGTCATAATTCTCACTCAGTTGGGTCTTTAACTTGGGGGGTCCTATTCATTATCTTTGGAATGCCACATAATAAGTGATTCTCTGAGGATACCATCTAATAAAAATACCAACCAGACGTGTTCTGTTATTTTTGCCTCTTCCTTCCTTACTAGTTCAAGTCTCTAATTACTAACAGCAACTGAATTCAAGAGCGTTTTTACCCTTTCAGCAGCTGGTAGCATCTAATCTTTCCTGTTTGCAATCACAACCTAAACAATGGAAGAATAGCTTATATTTTTAAGTAAGGTTATATTATACAGTTGTTCAGAAAATTTAATGCTTGCCTCAACTGAAAGTTTCAGAGAAGCACACTGTGCTCTGACATGTCTAGGCATTATCTTAGAGTGATACTTTGCTTGGACAGTATTTCACAGTATCCAGCTTCTTTTCATTGGCAAATCCCTTGTCACTATTATTATTTCACACCAAGAGTCCATATCCTGCTACAAAACACAGTAAGTAGTAGCATATGTAAAAACAATTTGTGTTGTGGAATTTATATCCTAAAATTCCTTTCCTTTGAGATATGTGAAATCTGAGCACCAGAGCTTGATACTGTGACAGATATTTGTGTGTTTGTGTGCGTGTGTTGGTGGCGGGGTGGCAGAAAGGCAGTGGAACAGTTTGGAATGAAAAGATTCTCATGGCACATGGGCTGGTGGAAGTGAAGCATTAAATTTCTGGGCATTCTGAGGCAGCTTCCCTCTGCATTCAAATTCCTGGAGATTACCATAATTTTTCAGAGGAGAGAAGATTTTTATTTTCAATTTCCAAGACAGTCAGAATGATGCAAAAGCCCAGTGGAACTTTAGCAGGTAGAACAGGGAGAGGGTGTCTAAGCAGAAGCCCTTCATCGTATTTGTGTTGTATTATATGCTACGTGGCATGAACATAATACTTGTTTCATTAAATTCTAAACATGTTTCCCATACAGAGAAATGTGCAGGCAAGCAGATATTTTAAATAGCTGTAGTATAAAAATATAAAAAGATTCAGTGTATCTATCTAATCCAGAAATGTGGAGCTATGGTTTATAGTGTGTGCTTCAAGATGAACAAAGAGACAGTTCTCAGAGCCGCACCACAAAATAAAAAGCTTCCAGGAGGTTTTCATTTCAGCAGCATTGTAAGCAAACACCTACTACCCCATCCCCTTCTGCTAAATTATAACTTCATATTCCAAGCACCTGGAAAATTCCCAGGAGTTTAGTTGGAACAGTTGTGGCCCAGAACTTCTCAAACAGTCCCAGGGAGCAAACTCTCTGGCCTGAGAAACCCCAGTGCTGGAAGTATCCAACTCTACACCACACCTGTGCCCCCGCAGTCAAGCACATACAGAAAAACACAACAATAAAACGGGGGAGATTTGTGCCATTTCAAATCCGTGGTCACCCATCTTAATGGGGGCTTTTAACACTTCATAGAAATTCTAATGAGATTTTTTGTTAGTTTGCTTCCCCACTCTCTGGAATGGCAATTTAAAACATTTTCCACTCGACTCACATCTGCAATTTGCTTTCTTCTTGTTCCTAGCAGATGTCTTACTTCACAGAAAATTTAAATAGAAACCATGAAAGCAAACCACCTCAACTTCCTGCCAGCTTATCTAGGAATCTACCTCAATTGCTCCCTTTCCTCTTCTTCTCCTCTCTTGTCATAAAGCAGGAAGTGTCCCTTCTCCAGATTACCTCTCCTGGGTCTGCTCACCATAGCCACAGTCCTCAGAAAGGAGAGCTGGGCTCTGCCCAGGAAACCTCTTTGCTAGATTTCAGTGGAGGGCTCCACCATGGTACCCAGTCTTTTCTTGCCCCTTTGCTCCATCCATATTGCAACTACAATGAACATGTAAAGCATCACTGGGGCCGTGTCACTGCCCTGTGTTAAAGCTTCTGTTGTGGGCGGAATTGAGTCCCCCTCACAAAATTCATGTGTTGAAGACCTCAATCCTAGTACCTCAGGGTGTGACTGTATTTGGAGATAGAGTTTTAAAAGTGGCACTTAAGTTGCAATAAGGGCATTAGGGTGGCCTGTAAGTCAATATGACTGGTGTCCCGTTAGAATAGGAGAATAATAAAAAGCAGGAGAACACTGGGAGACTTCTTGAGGAAAGCCAAGGATGGAGGTCTCAGCAAACACCTCTGCTAACACCTTGATCTTGGACTTACTTCCAGCCTGCTGAAGTGTGAGAAAATCAATGTCTTGGTTAAGCCACCCAGTCTGTGGCCCTATGTTATGGCAGCCCTAGCAAACCAATACACCTTCCAATGACTCTGTCATCTCTAGGGTAAAGTCCATAAACTCTAATGTGTTTTCTAAGGCTCAGGGTGATCTGGCTCATGCTTGTCTCTCCCACCTCATCCTTGGCTACCCTCTATTGGATATTCTATATGCGTTTGAATGAAGCATCAGAATGAGCAGGCAAACAACTAACAGGATCATGACTTCTAAAAGAAAAATAGGCAACTATAGAACTGCTTTGAACATGGTATTAGTAAGATTTCCAATGATTAGCAAAATCCAATAAGGTGGATATTTGTTGCTGAAGTTGAAGTAATTACCTATAAAAAATGGAGTATTACCAATTCAATTCAGCTTATCAGAGACAAAGGTTATTTTTTAGTTTCTCAGTAGGATTTATCAAATATCCAGAATTTGTTGTGCTAAACATATACTATGTCTAATTTATTTTGGGGTATAGATGAAACAATTCCATGCAGGACTGATTTTATTTTTTTACCTGGAATTTCACATCTTTACAGAAACATCCAAAATGTGTAGGCAATTTGGGCACCATCATTAGAACATACAGTGATGCATATCTTCCTATCACTAGAGACTGGGTTTGCTGCGGCTCCTCATCTCTGGTTTATACGAGAGGGTAGAAACCCTTCAAAGGAAGCACTTTGAGGTTTGGAATCTTTTCTTGAGGTGTACTGTGGGAGGTGCTAATCATATAGGAATCACTAGAATGTGAGTGTGGAGGGAGTACTATTAGGGAACATTTATTTCAGGGTGGCCCACAGTTGCTAGAAGAGGGACTTAGAGTATATGTGTCTTGCTCTTATGGTCAAGAGGAGGGAGGATGTGACAGCAATATCATGCTAAGAGAAGCCTTTTATGGCACTTGTGTAGTAGTGCTATCTATTTGTGACTGATATTTTTGATGGGGTTGACTGTTCCTGAGTGGGCTGGGGACAAAAAGAGTAATGTAGCCCGCTATCATTCGCACATTTATTTACATGTCAGGGCTTTTGTTCGGATTGTGACTGAAGCCCATTTGTAGAGTCAGGCATAATGAAGTAAACCTCATTGAGATTCACTTCAGGACATATCCAAACAAACAAGATCTTCATTCTGAGCCCATCCAAATGTCCGTAATTTGGTAAATTACTCATTCTATTTGAATGCATTAGTCATCATTTATGAATGTCAATGAAATTGAATGGACTTCCCTCAAAGCACTATAGAACATTTCCATCATGTTACACATGCCTATTATTTTTTTCCAAGACATATTTTTTCTCCTGCATTTAAAATTTCTGACCCATAAGCCAAAAAGGCATTCTGAAAAATAAAAAATCATGTCCAAGTAGCTAATGGGTCATTATAAAATATATATAGATATTTAGATTTGAGCAGATTGAGGTCACACTATATATTAAAGTGTATAAACCTTCATAATCTTCAGATTTAGTCAATATTTATTAAAGCACTTGGAAACCTTAGTAACCTTCAACATAAATAGCTGTCAGTGAGAAATAAAACAGGAAACATCTTAAGAAAGAAAATGCCTCAATGGTTCATCTCTGTGAAAAAAAACAAAACAATTTTGGAGTGATGAAAGCTTTTAATTGAGTTTATTGACTAATAAAAAAAATAAATTTAAAATAAAAAAGGCCTTGAAAAGAAAACTTTTCTGATGCCTTGACATTTCATGTTCTCTTTTAAAGTCAAAGAGTTTTAGTAAAACAACAAAGAGAGAAATCTGACATTTTGCCATTCGAGTGTTTACAGTATTTTAAAGTTATACCAATTAAAATGTGCTATGCCAACACACTTTACTTGCTGTATGTTAGCTCTAAGTCTTTATAATGTATTGCAAATGTATGATGAAGACAGACGATTGCCAAGCTTACCATTGCATTTCTGAGTATATTTATGTGATTCTCTAAATTATGAATTATATGAGCCACAAGGATCTCCTGAGTTCTCTTTTACATTTATTTAAGATGTGATAGAGTCAGTGGTGTCTATCAAGTATTATTGCTCAAATGACTAGAATTCTATTAATTTAGCAAAGAAACATACTTCTCAGGAAATGATGTTTTTAACTGTTCTCTTGGAAAATTTCATAAATCAAGAGCTGAATTTTTAAATGAAGTGTGAACAAACCGTCACAGGTATACTAATCCAAAGATGGACTTTTGTCCTTATTCTGTAATGCAGAACTTTCCCTATGCTCTACACGGGCACTAATTTTTCTAAGGGGAATGAATGCAGGTTATTGTTTTAGAATCGCTTTGCAAAATGCTTTATTTGATTCATTTATTATATTCCAGCTGCACATATGCTGTCCACTCTCCCTATGCATTCCATGTAGTTTAAATCTTAGAGGGCTTTCAATATAGGAAACATATCTCCCTTTTAATAATTCAGACTTGAGGATGATTTGATTCATGATTATATGTATAGTTTGCATTTGTATTTAAGCATGTGTGTGTAGCAAGTATTTATTAATGTACCATATTTCATCTTGAAATTGAAAGGCTAGATAATTCTTGGAAAGGATATTAAACTTCCTCATGCAAGCATTCTTAGACTCAAATGCTTCAAGTTTCCAGAGAGGAAAGGAAATGAATAAATGATTGTGGGCACAGTGACCGAAGGGCACTTGCCTTGTCTTAATGCACCAGCATCTACTCAGCTGCAGTCAATTGCTGCCATGCAAAAGTGGTCCCAATGTTGTAAAATCATCCAGGTTTACACGAGCAGTCAGAAATTTGGATTTTCATTTGGATTCTCCCAATATGTAAATTTTGGTAACTAATTCTAAATAAAACACTGTGTGAGCCAAACAAATAAGTTTGTGGGTGCCCAGTGTGCAATTATTTCTGTAAAGCAAGAGAATATCATATCTAGAAAGAAAATATTATACCAGAAGATTTACCAAGTTCATTTAATAGCTATATAAAATGTCTATAAAGATATATCAATGTAAGGGCGCCTGGGTGGCTCAGTCGTTAAGCGTCTGCCTTCAGCTCAGGGCGTGATCCCAAGGTCCTGGGATTGAGCTCCTCATCGGGCTTCTCCGCTGGGAGGCTGCTTCTTCCTCTCCCACTCCCCCGCTTGTGTTCCCTCTCTTGCTGGGTGTCTCTCTCTGTCGAATAAATAAATGAAATCTTAAAAAAAAAAAAGATATATCAATGTAAAATGGATACCTAGATAACATGTTTTAGAGAAATTTCTTAAGAGAAAAACTCCTTCTCTCTACCCCTGCCACTGAACAGTTCTGTTTCTGGGAACTGGTTCCATTGAGCACCACCTACTTCCTCATCCCAACTCCCACCAGTATAGGTGCAGGGCCTTTACATTTCCTCAGTGCCCACATCCTTGCTTGCTATGCAGGGAAACATACTTTTTGGTTTATAGGTGTCCTGGAATGGGAGTAAAAGCAGTTACGCAAGGAGATTTTCAGGTTATGGACAACATCATTTATGTTGGGCACACACTAAGGGAAATGATAGTAGAGAAGAGAACTCTCTACCAGATAGCAGCAGGAATTGGAAAGTATAGTCCTTAGCCTCGTTGGCCTTAATGCATAGAGGGCAAGCAAGGCCTGGACATACGACCATTCAGCCCTCTGGTAGCCCCAGAGCACTGGTTATCATATCTATTGATGCATATTCAGTTCCCACATTGCTGAAAATCTGAGAATAAGGCCCTCTGCAGCAATATTCCTCATCTCCACACGACCTGTTAATAACTCTGCTCTCACCATGCTCCTTTACAGTGGGAAGAGAATTCGTTCTCTCACACCAGATGTTTCTAACCCAAATTTGTCTGTGTCCTAAGTTCTCTCCATATCCTGAAGGCCTCAGGATTTTGGACATAAACTCCAGAAGTTTCTCCTTTTTTCACCTTTTCATGCTGTCACATTCATCTGAGACAATGGACACACTGAATAGGCTGCTTGAATGGAGAGCAAGAAAAACTCTAAATACCAAGATTTAAAAAGCAAAACCAAAAACTGTTAATATCTCAAAAAATGTGTCCTACCACACAAAAATGTTTAAAGCTATTTTAATTTTTATTTGTATTAATTTACAAATATGGTAGTTATCTTTTGGGCCTGTGAAAGAAAATCATATATTCAAAATAAAATTCTACTTGAATGCATGAACTTTCTCTGCACTTCTTCCTCTTGGCCCCTTTACAAAGGATGTGGAGGCTCCAGACAGTCTTCAGGTTTCTGCTCTTCCTTCTGCTTCTAAAGCAGAAGCACAGGAGAAATACATTTGAAAATAACTAACTTTAAGCATCATCTTCTAGTAAGAGTATTACAAAGCCTCAAGTGCTCTTAAACCAATGACTAATGAAGTCTGGGTGATTTTAGTATCATACCACAACTGATTATCCAATCAAGAAGCTACATTTTTTTTTTTCTCCAAAAGAGGACACATTTGGACCTATTACTTTTCTGGAAAGTAACTAAATCTCCCTTCATGATGAAAAAGAAAAAGAAACATAGGTCAATTTTACTCCACTGTTTGTAAATTTGTGTCAGTTTTAAAATAAGAATTCAATAAAATTCTCACCTTGGTTACTGTATCATCACATTTCTTTCACCTGCCAGAAAAAAACCTCTCAGGAGTTGTTGCCTTAATGCACAAGGAGTAAAAAATGAATAAGTGAGACTTGAGGAAAGTGTCTTCTGATGCTTTTAGAACACTATGGTGTGACAGTGGGGAAAATAAAAGAACTTGTTTTAAATGTTCATAACTTTGGTAATTCTCACTTCTTTCAGACTCCCTGTTAACATTCAGCACCATTATGACCCCTTTAGCTTCCACATCTTTCCTCTTAAAATATTACTTATTTCACATGATAATAAATTCTTTGTATAGCTCATGCCTATCAAGAATTTTCATGTTATATTGTATTACATTATTATAATTACCTTTTAATTTATTCAAGTTAGTGGGCAATTATTATAACAGATTATTATATACCAGATTTTTGACGTAAGAAACGAATGACTAAGAGCTCACAATAATAGACTTGAGGGAGCAGGATGTGTAAATATGTTTATAATGTGCTGTTTTGTGTATTGTAGTAGATGTAAGCTGGTTGCTTACAACTACTGGTTGCTCTGATAGATCATAAGAAGGAGTTAAATAAGGTTCCCCTTCAAGATAGGTGGTCATCAGTCAGAGCAAGTGAAGTTGTGGGACCAGCACATGCTAACTTAGAAGGGCTATGTCCCTACAAGTACATCAGTATAATAGAATATTGAGTACAATGTGGAGAATACTGCAAGGGAAGGTTTACAGGGAGATCAACTATGGAAGACCTCATATTCATGGTAAAGCTTTTAGGTTTTACTGCTTTGTGGAATTAAAGGAGGAGTTTAATCAGTAGAATGCTTGTTCACATTATCACAGTGGAAAACACTCTCTGGCTGCAGTATAGAGATTGTGTTGGAAACAGGCAAGAGTGCTAATGGGAAGGCTGGCTGTAAGGGTTTGTTGTAATCTAGAATGAGGACTGAATGAGGCAGTGGCAACAGGGATGGAGAAGAGGGGGCAGAGTCAAAGACTATTTAAGAGATAGAATGGTATACGTGACTCAGTGATTTGAGGATGTGAAGACTAAGGGGCAAGGGTCTAGGTTTCTGACTTTGACAATAGGCTGTACAATGGTGCCAAAAAGCAGCACATGGAATTCAGAAGAAGATGAGATTTTACATGGATGACAGTGAGGTTATTTTGACACATCTAGTCTAAATACCTGTGGTTAATCCAACATCAGATATACCTTGAGTAGTTGAGGGCGTAGTTCAAATGTGGGTGAAAGATGAACATCTGAGATTTATCAGGTCTTAGTTAAAGCTGTGAAAGTGGATGAGATAAACCAGAAAATGTATAGAAAATAGGCTAAAAAATATAGAACTGGGGAAAATTAACATTTAAGGAGTAGACAGAGGAAATGGAGACTGCAGGTAAAATTAGATTTAAATCCAGAAGAATAGAGTCTTAAAAACTAAGAGGTAAGAGGATTTCAGATGTAAGTGAGAGAAAGTAGCCACTGGCATCAAATTCTGCAGAGAGAGTGGGCAATAGAAGAATGAAGAATAGTTACTGAAATTTAGCATCCTCGTGGTCATTGGTGACCCCTTGGGTGGTGCTTTCAATATATAGTAGAGACAGTAGCCAGACTTAAGTAGTTTGGGGATTGACTGGGTTGTGAGGGGTCATTGAGTATTGTTACCTAGGGAGTGTCTTGCATGAGAACTCCCAGGCAAGGAAGTGGGTGTGCAGTTACACACTACTTGTAGTCCACATGGAGTCATATGCCTCAGCACAAGGTAGTATACATCCTAAGGAACAGGCAATGTTTTCTAATTTTTACAAAGACATCAGTGGGTTTGCTAAAGTCTGAGGGAAGATGCTGTTTTCCAGTAATATTAACTATGAAGAGGAAAAGGAGGATAAAAGCTAGAGGGAGGTAAATTTGTTTGATTTTTGAAGAACAGCTAGACTTAAACATAGTTAAAGGCTAGAAGCTGAGACATAGTAAAAACAGAGTTTAGAAACCAGTAAAAAGAAAAAAAAATAATATACAGAAGGCCCTGAGGAAGCAGAAGAGAATGAGATCCAGAGACAGTTAAAGAAATAAGACTTAGCTGGAAGAAGAGATTTCTCTTTTACTGACATGGAGAAAAGATAAGAATGGGAGAAGATGCAGATAAGCTTCAGAGTGAAGTGAAATAGCAAATCAAACAAACAACAGTGAAAACCCCATTAAAAACAGGCAGAAATTGAACAACAAACAGTGGCCAAGATAAACCATTTGGAAGTACTAAAAATGATATCTTTGCTAATTGAAAAAAGTCAATAGGCTACTCCAAACTGGACACAAAGTGAGACTGGATAGATAACCCAGTAGTTAAGGGAACAAAGAAATAACTTCAAAAAGAAAAGAGAAGCTAAGACACATGGCAGGTAGAGTGAAAAGGTTCACAGATGTTTAAAAGAAATTCCAGAAGTTAATAAAAAAGGATGGCATATAAAGATTGAAAGAGATAATGCATGGAATTTTCTAGAATTGAAAGATATGAGTTCTAAATTAAAAGGTTCACACCAACCGATGAACAGTTTGAGTAAAGAACAACTAGTGATAGTGTTAGATCAGGGATAAAGAAGAAATATTCAAGACTCTAAGGGGGAAGATAGTTTACCTGTTGTAGCAGGTTGTGTTACTTTCTTACAAATCTTTCCTCCCTACTCTTGCTAGGGTGGGCGGTGTACACTTGATTTTGGACTTGGCCAATGGAATATGGGTGGAACTAACAATGTATAAACTCCAAATATAAAGCTCTCTTTAGTTTGAACTCTGTCATGAAGGGCATGTCCCAGGTAAGCTGTTTCCTCAGTCTGGGTCCTAGGATAAAGACAGGAGAAGTAGACCTGAACATAACTGAAATTTTGGAGCCCAGTTAGGTCCATACAAGCCTGGAATTGAATTGAATTGCAGTCAATGTATTCACCTGTGAGTATGAAATAAATGAATGCGGTTTTAAGTCACTGAGATTTTTCAGTTCTTTCATTATGTAATATTACTGAAGCAGAAACCTAACTGAGAAACCTGCAAAGAAACAATTTATTTCTCATTGAGACTATGACATAACGGAAGTTGAAGAAGTAATATCCTTAAAGGCATACAAGAATAAAGCAGTCAACCTAGTATTTCTACCCAGCTAACTGTCTTCAAAACTGTGTGTGAAATAGATATTTTCAAACATGTATAGGCTATGAGATTATATACCTTATAGATTTTTTTTCAATGAAAAGTTACTGAAGAATGTACATCAGAATGCACCTAGAGAGAAGGAATAGGGTACATTCTGAAGTTATTCACAAAACAATAAATTTAAAAATTATTGACAAATGTAATTGACTATAAAAATAAGCATTTTATTTTTAAAAATGTATAATTCCAAACAATAATAAAGGACATGTATGTATTTGTGTGTGTGTACATATAATATATATTATTTATTTACATGTAATTTATAGCTCTAAACTGTCAAAAGATTAAAAAAGAAATAATGAAGGGGCAGCTGGGTGGCTCATTTGGTTAAGTGTCCAACTCGGTTTCAGCTCAGGTCATGGTCTCAGGGTTGTGAGATGGAGGCCCATGCTGGGCTCTGCACTGGGTGTGGAGCCTACTTCAGATTCTCTCTCTCTCCTTTTCCCGCTGCCCCTCCCCCGCTTTTCTCTCTTTCTTTAAAAAAAAAATTAGAAAGTTTTTAAAAGCATATTAAACAGGAAAAGGATGGTAGAAACAAGACCAAACATATCAGTAATTTCAATAAATGTAAGTGGTTTGTATCTGCTACTAAAGAAAAGTTTATTGAAATTTCAAAATGAATAAACAAAGGGACTGTTACATATTACTGATGAGATATATTTAAGCCAAATGACTCAGAATTGATGAAAATAAAGAGATGTAAAAAGATATGGGATAAAATTCTAACCTAAGTTGATAGAGCAATATTAATATCAGACAAAATAAAATTCAGGGAAAAAGGACTAATAGTCATAACTAAGGATAGTAGATACTTATAAATAAACTTCTAGCAAGATATGGGAATAATTTACTTTTTGCATATAGCAATAAGACTTCAAATTATCTAATACAAAACAGATAAAATTTCAAGAAAAAACTGCCACCCAATAATTATAGCAGTAGATTTTAACATGTTTTAGAAACCAGTAGATTTAATTGACAGAAATTTAGTAAGTCTACACAAGATTTGAACAATAAAATTAGTAATGGAATATATATATGTTATTTTTTCAACCTTAAATGGACTTAAAAAATGGAGCCTTTATAAGGTCAGAAACTTAAAATAATCCAGAAATTATGTAACATACAGAATATTTTCTCTGACCACAAATTAATTGAATCAGAAATTAACATACAAAATGGCTGATTCCCTTATTCAATACTCTAAAAAAAGAAGGGGTGCCTGGGTGACTCAGTCAATTAAGCGTCTGCCTCTGGCTCAGGTCATGATCTCAGGGTCCTGGATCAAGCCCCACATCCCTGCTTGGCAGGGAATCTGCTCCTCCATCTCCCTCTGCCTGCTGCTCCTCCTGCTTGTGGTTTCTCACTTTCCTTCTTGTCAAATAAATAAACAAAATCTTAAAAAGAAGAAGAAGAAGAAGGAGGAGGAGGAGAAGGAGGAGGAGAGGAGGAGGAGGAGGGGAGGAGGATGAGGAGGAGG